>NC_062521.1:7401227-7691227 GCF_022655615.1 Tachysurus fulvidraco | reverse complement strand
GCAAGTGAGATGAGGCAGTTTTAGGAAGTCCAGAATACTGAGAAATACAGCCTGTAGACCTGTGTGCAGTTTGTCAGCATCTGTCCTATTCATCAATGGACGGTGACCAGAATATTTATAGACAGAGGACTATTCTCAGCATAGCCTTATTACTGAAACGGTTGTAGTGTTGTAGCGTATGGCACTGGTATGATGTGTCAGACACAGCATCAATCGTTGTAACCACCTCAGAGTTACTGCTGTATTGAGACTGAACAATAACTGTCTAACAGCACACTATACTGTATATGGACAAAGATAAGCTGAGGAGTTGTCTAAGTGTCACATAAAGTGAGCAATGAGAATAATCAATATTTAAAAGGCTTGCTTTTGAAACTCATAGACTCTTATAGCAGTAAAATAATGACAATGTCAGAACAAGGGTTATAATGTTCTGAAAATTAAAAAGATTGATAAGCATAAATCTCTCCTAAACGACATATTAGTTGTTTTTCTTCTGTACATTTCCATCCTTTGCAGATGAATGGTAAGCCTACCCAGATTGCCCAGATGAGTGGAAGCCTGTGGTGCACTTTTCGGTTAGACAAATGTGACAGCCGTCAGTCACCTGTTCCAATACTTTTGACCGTGTTAAATATCTGTGGGTTCAAACTAAAAGTGCCTTGTTCTGGGTTTTTTAAATGCATGTAGATGTAAATATCAGGATGTGAAAGCTGAAATTCTGATTTATTGTCTCATTTTCATCTTTAATACTCAGAGAATGTATCCCATATGTCTTTGGTGTATAAGAAAAAACAAAAATTGTCATGCTGTTCCATGTGAATTGCCATATATATATATATGTGTGTGTGTGTGTGTGTGCGCACCTACTGTTTAACTGCACACGTGTTGTCAGTAGACTGAAACAAGTCATAGCTCATGTTCTTGTGTACAGGATTCTGGTTGGGGCTCCACGGGCAAATTCATCCTTCAGTAACTCTATTCACTCTCCTGGAGCTGTGTTTAAGTGCCGTATACACAGCAACCCAGAGCGCCGCTGTACAGAGATTGACCTGGGCAGAGGTGAGTTTAAATTTTAAGAAGGTGGTCTCAGACTCAACATGTATACAAATTGAAAAGTAGATCCAGAATTACAATTCATCAGAAAGAGACATGCAACCATGATTTGTTTTCTGGTTTATGTTGAATTACAGCATTATAAATTTAGTATAAACAGTAACAGATTGTTTTGGCATTGGGAACTGATGTGCTTGGTGTTCTTCAGTGTAACTCTTGTAAAAATCTGATCATAACTCTTCCTGTTGTTTTCACTGCCATCTTGTTATTGCAGGGCTCATTTTTGGTGCTGATAATATGCTGTTATTCTTTTCCTGGTGCAAATATTTATTGAAGGGACCTGTTTATAGTCCTGCTGGTGCTTTGGCAGTGCTCTTCTTTTAAAGAATAGGCTAAAGAATAGAACCTTTCTACTGACATTTTTATCCTAATCATTACATTTTGATGACTTATGATGTGTTCAGTTACATTACCTATACTGTAATCTCCATTAAATAGCTGTTTAAACAGCTATAGATCGAGACATACAGTAGAACTATATCAAGCTGCAGTCCTGGAATATTTTCTTAGAAATGATGAACGTTTTGCTAATATTTTCCAAGACGTTGAGCCAACTCTTTCAGTTGTAGACATCTCTTCATGTGCTTCAAGCTCCTTTCTTGTGGCTGATGGGAGTGAGTGGTTTCTGTGGTTTTAATGTACGCTGTCCTGCTTACTCTATGTGTCACCGCTGGAACACACAAGATTAAATGGTGCCTGCCAGCAGGCCTGGGGCCTAAGCTTTCCCTTCAGCCATGAACCTACATGAATTATGTTGGTTCAGACCCTGCAGGTCAAGGGGTGCCTCTGACAAACAGCACCAATAATACGGGAAAGTAGTGTCAATTACCATGAAGTTTTATGGAAGAAAAGTTGTAAATTTTAAAGTTCTGGTATGTATTTAAATAGAACTCACTCTCACTCACAAACTTATTAAATCAATGTCATTGTCATGGTGAATCCGGAGACTATTTCAGGAATGAGACAGGAATACACCATATAATGGGATGCCAGTCCATTGCAGGGCGCCATGCACACACACTCCATCACACCTGGGACATTTTATCTTGCCAGTCCACCTTCTGGCATGTTTCTGGGTGGTGGGAAGAAACCCACATGGACACATGAAGAACAATATATAATCTCTATATGGACTGTAACTTGAGCTCTGGGTCAAACTTAGGACCCTAGAGCCATGTTCTACATAGCGTGTACAGTATGATGAACATGATGGTGTTTTATACAGTATGATGCATACACTATTTAAAACTTAGCTGTAAATATCATAGCCCATAAACACAATGTTCCTATTAGTTATTTATCAGATACTCCGGTCTTGCTTGCATGTACGTTTATTTTTAGAAAGGTGTAATATTCATTGTTGGTGTAATATTTATGGTCATTCATGATCACTGGTAGTTTAGAGCGTTTATTAAGAAAAGGATTATCTAAATTATGGAAGAAGAACTTGTCATGGAGTGTCTGTGTTCAGCACATTGTTTATCAAAACAGAACAGATAGAATGCCCAAGGATTGAACTCACAACCTTTTAATCTGTAGTCCAACACCTTAGCCACTCAGCTACCACATCACAGGTTTCAATTCACAGTTACCCAATCTAGAATTTTTAAAAACTTCTTTCATGAAACCGTACTGTTCTGTTTATTTTTATTTGGTAGCTTTACTTTTCATGTGGCATTAATTTAGGGAAATAAAGAGCATTTGCTGAGGCGTGTGCTGGAAGAAAGAGGCTGAAGTTTAAGTTTTTATTTCATTCTTTAGTTATTAGAAATGGGGTTACCTCAGGTTGTTAACGCCTTTCAATTTTAATAGAGGTTTACTTAACCAAAAACAGTTGTTTTGGTTGACTCAGTATGTGAATACCGTGTTCACATTTACTCAGCTGAACTTGCACAGGTTACTGCATTCTAACAGATTATATACCTACATGGTTAACAAAAACTCATTGATATGTCTTTTCTGTGGTATCAGCACCACTGAATTTATTAGTCATTGTAGTTAAGTGTTTCCAAGTCTGGGATGATAAGGCGTAAGATAGTAAGAGATAATGTTGTGCTTAGTTTATTAACTAACTCACTCACTCTCACTCATTTTCTACCGCTTATCCGAACTACCTCGGGTCACAGGGAGCCTGTGCGTCATCGGGCATCAAGGCAGGATACACCCTGGACGGAGTGCCAACCCATCACAGGGCACACACACTCAATTCACATTCACTCACACAATCACACACTATGGACAATTTTCCAGAGATGCAAATCAATCTACCATGCATGTCTTTGGACCGGGGGAGGAAACTGGAGTACCCAGAGGAAAACCCCGAGGCACAGGGAGAACATGCAAACTCCACACACACAAGGCGGAGGTGGGAATCGAACCCCCAACCCTGGAGGTGTGAGGCGAACGTGCTAACCACTAAGCCACCATGCCCCCCCCCCATTAACTAACTCTTTCTATTAAATGAATAAGTAACCAACCCCCTACAGTGTCTACAGTCCTGTTTGTGATGTGATTTCTGCATTGCCTTAAAGAAATCGTAAAGAAAGGAACGCGGCCATCATTTGCACATGATTTTGCAAACTGGTACTGAAGAAATGGAAGTTTCTTTTGATATCATTGTTTCTTTTGGCATCTAGGGATTTTTGACCTCTTCAAATACAGCCACAGTTCAGATGGCACCCCAGCATGACTCTTAGATTCACTGTAACACACACTGCTGATATTACATTGATGATACAGTTATTTATAGATATAAAGATACTAAGTGCTAGCCTGCACCACACATGATGTGTGTGTGTGTGTGTGTGTGTGTGTGTGTGTGTGTGTGTGTGTGTGTGTGTGTGTGTGTGTGTGTGTGTGTGTGTGTGTGTACGTCTTTAAGAACCTGAAAAATACATAGTTTTATAATCAAAATTAGAATATACTTCATCAGTATGTGATAGGTGATTAGCAGAAGTGCAGAATTCTATCAGAGTGAAACACATAGAAACTAAAATAATGGTCATGAAACAATGCATGCTAAATGCAAGAAAAGGAAGCGGACTAAACTACATTCTACATCTCAGACAGTGTGTGCTAGGACAGTACAGAACTAGTGCTCAGTAAACATAAAGGTGACATGAATAACGTTGATTATCTCATTACAGTAACACCTGTGAGAAGGTGCGATATATTAGACAGCAAGTGAACAGTCAGTTCTCAAAGATGTTGTTAGAAGGAGCTAATATAAGCATGTGTAAGGATCTGAACAACTGTGACATGGCTCAAATCAGCCAGTCTTTTAGTGTTTTCCTGGTATACAGTGCTTAGTACAGTACCTACCAAAAGTTCTTCAACGAAGGACAACCAGCGATCCAGCGACATGGTCATGGGTGCCCAAGGCTCATTGATATTCCTGGGGATATTTGCCTATTTAGTCTGATCCCACAGAAGAGCTATTTCATCATAAATTACTGAAAAAAGTTAATGCTGGCTGTAACTGAAAGGTGTCAGAACATGTGCATTACAGTTTTCTGCATAAGGGACTGTTCACCCGTCCTCTGAACAAAGCACCTACAAAGAAACAAAGAGTTCAAGGTGTTAAATTGGTCTCCAAATTCCCCAGATCTTAATCTGATCAAGCTTCTGTGGGATGTACTGGACAAACAAGTCTGATCCATGGAGGCTTCACCTCATAGCTTACAGGACTTAAAGGATCTGCTGCTAACATTTTCATGCCAGATGCGGCAGCACATCTTTAGAGGTCTTGTGTAGTCCAGGACCCACACTATATTAGGCAGGTGGTTTTAATGTTATGGCTGATAGGTGTATCTAATTTCACATCAGCAATGAAAACATGCCAGACTTGATTTGATTAATTTAGTAGACTGATCCAACCTTGGCACTTTTGGATTCCGTACAACAGTTTCATGAATGAGATTTTTTGTACACCATACTATGCACTCAAATCATCACTAGTGCACTCAAACCCACTAAACACCATAAAAGGCAAAGCTTAAATTGCTGTAAGCCAAAAATAGACTTTCTCAGAGGTAGAAAGTTATTTTGACTGATTTCTATGTTTAATAAGTGTTTTTGTTTTTTTTTAATCACCTTTCTTATTTATTTTTTAGAGCTCCTTGAAACTGGAACCAAATTTTAGAAAATAGTGATGAATTAAGTGAGGTAAAAATGGATTGACATGAAGGCTAAAATATTATTATTATTATTATTATTATTATTATTATTATTATTATTATTTATCTATTTATTTATTTATTTATATATCTTTCTATCTAATATATATATATATATATATATATATATATATATATATATATATATATATATATATATATATATATATATATTTTTTTTTTACATAGCAAAAAGTCTCTTAAGGAAGCAAATGGTGTGCAGAACTGTAGGGAGTTACAGCACAGAGACATGAGATGGGTCACTTAGTCCTGGCTCTTATTTAAAGCATTTAAAGACCAAACAGATCTGATACACTGCCTGAGCCTGTTCACCTTCTATTCAACAACATTCTTACTTGAATAACTGTTCTTATTAGTCTTAATTTATGGATTTTTGTTGTTCCTTTGATATCCTATTTATATTTACTTTTTTTCAGATAATTTCACTGATATAAAATGACTGAGTTTCACAAAAGCTTCAACACTTATCACTAAGCTTTATCTTATCACTATTAATACATCAGAAACCGAACAACCGAGGTTTACATTAGTTATGTATTATGCTGTAATCTATACACACACTCTCAGGAGCATGAGTAGCATATGAATAAGAATTTTCATGACTAACAAATCTCTTGTGTAAATACAAATGATTCATGAATAAACCAGTTGGATAAATGAGGCCCAACATCTAAACAGTATCATTAATAACCCATATGACATATGCACATCTCTGTTTGTGAGGATTATTTTATTGACTGCAGTGAAATGCTTTAAAAATATTGTATGAAATAAGTAGATTAAATCTGGTTTAGTCATTCTTGCTAAGTTTTAGCAGGTGTTTAAAGCAGAATCTGACTTGCCTGTTGTCCTTTGATTCAAGTGAATGCTTTTTGATCGAGCTTGCTTTACAAGTTAACTGACCTGCTACTGATGATCAAAGCAGAATGTGTGGGCTGACACCCATTCCAGCTCTGTACCCCCCTTTTTATGACCCTGATATGCCTTACACACAGCCTGCACAGTTTGAGCCGTTCTGATCTTGGGCTGTATACTGACACAAACTCCTCTCTCTGAGCTACGCTCAAACCCCAAAGAGCAGATCCTCATGACCCACGAAAAAACAAACACGTCTGTTATTGAGATTGTGTTGGAAAGCAAAGCTGGAGATTTAGTGATCATTCCTTACTCCTTCTGATTTGAACTAATGCCCAATATCCAACTAAAGGCATACTAAAGGGGTTTGTTTTGCCTCAACCACATGACATTAGCTCTAGATAGGAGCAGTCAGATGTATTTTTTGGACATGTTGCTGCTGTTAGTTATCAGATATTTTGCTTAATAGTCCTGATGTTGTCATGTTCCACAGTTGAACTCCACAGTTCATCTGTTCATTTATTGCTAACATTCTTGCCAACCTATCTTTTTTATGTGCAGGGTTCATCATTAAATATACGGTGCAAAAGAAGTGTTGGGCCGAGTTCTGTCAGGCATTTCACCCACATTAGTCTGATGATTTCCATGCTGATGCAGGCAAGCTGTTTTATGAGAAGAATAGCAGTGGGTGCCAAAACAAATAGCAGCAGTTCTGCGAGCTTTCACCTTTGCTCTTTAGTGTGTGATTAAAATCTGCACCTAGGTCATAGAGAAAAAGGAGGTGTTGCAGTGGCCAAGAGTCTCAACAGAAATATTGGCACATATGGGTTTGTGAATAATGGCAGTGCCCTGATTATTGACTTAAACTGAGGCCTCTGGTATCTGAAAACTGATTATTTTATTTCCACATTAGAGCCAAATATTGTGTCAGCAAGTTTGTTTCAAGTGGGAATTCTACGCATGTTTTTGATCTGTTCTGACATCATTATTTTTACATAACTCAAATAATTTAGGAAGCTTAAACCCTATCATTTTCTTATATATCTTATATATACATATTAATGGCCTTTCATATTAAGAGTGAAATTGACCCCATGCATTTTGCTTATTTCTTTTCTTAAATATTTAGCATTTTCCATGATAGAATACAGTTACATACCTCTTTTACCTCTCCATACTGTTTTCAGACATTCTGTCTGTCCTGTTATATACCATATTTCTTTGTCTTTAGTCTCTTTTTTTTCTATCCCGTCATGTAATTGGTCAGTTTCATCTGACAGTACAAGTGAAGTATTGGACATATTCTATAACCTATACAGTCAAACACAACCCACTGTAATTGGTCTCTTGATAAATTTTGTTTTATATATAAATGCATATTGATATTTAGGGGTTGCTTATTTTTTTCTAGGCCAAAAATTTGTTGTATTGAGACATGACAGTATTGTATGGAATTGTAATCTTGCTGCATCATTACATTCCTAGTACACTGTCTGATTCAAGCATCCCAAATGCCAGTCCATCACTGTGCACCATGCACACACAGTCCCACGCTCTGACACATTCAGTAGAGGCAATTTAATGTGGCTAACCAAATTCATTAGATTCAGGTTGTCTGATCTCTTGTTTTTTTCCAGGTAACAAGCAAAGGGAGTCTTGTGGAAAGACATGTCAAGGTGACCGGGATGATGAGTGGATGGGGGTCAGTCTGGCGAGACAAGACAAACCCAATGGAAGAGTTCTGGTATGTTATTGGGAAAAATTCTGAAAGGGATTTATGATGGCTCCAAAAATGTTCTTTATCAATTTGTATTTTTAAATGGCAGAAATCACTTTAAATATAAGTGCACACTTTAAACGTCTATGTATAGTTAAATTAGGGTATACATTTTCTTCCCTGCACATAAACTGCTTCAGTGCACCATTTACACGTACAGTATATAAACAAAGCATTATATTTACTAAGGCAGTGCATGTGGGCTACAATGCTGTTGGTATAAAAATACCATGAATATATAACATGAAAAGCAATAAAAAAAATACTAGCTAAACTAGACTAAACCCAAAGGTCGGATGTAGCAGCCAAAAAAAAGATGTGACACAAGAACGCCAGTCCTTTCATTACGAATGCCTACAGTTAAGAATTTAATATGATGGACGATAGATGTGTTTTTTTATGTTTTACTTGTTACTTGTTTTTATACTGATTACTTAAGATGCATTTCTAATCTTTAAAAAAGAAAGATGCCTATAATTATACAGATTGTGTACTACAGTAATATACAGTAGTATTGTGTATTTACAGTACTTCACAATGAAGTATTAGACCAAGGAATACTTCAAATACACAAAACATATAGTAGCTGCACTGGCCAAGTGACTAATGTATGAGGCTGCTGTGTGAAGAATAGCACCAATGATAACCATGCCAATGTCTCTTACATTGACTTTGCGTTTTTTAAAGTCTATTCTTGTTATCAGAAAAAGGCTTTTCACTTATACAGTACTTATTGTTCCTGCTATTTAACGAAAGGCCACTATCCTGTGATGAAAACTGGAGTCTTAGAATAGACAGTTTTGTTTTTTTTTCTCTCCCATCACTTGATGAGAGAGAGGTGATGAGAATAGCTAGGCAGCTGACTCGGTTTGTTTAGGTTTGGCTCTCATTCTGTTGGTCCCACTCAAGGGCGGAGGGCTTGTTATGTCTCACACACAGCACCCTGCAGTGGGTGATGAAAGCATGAGACTCTCTCTGGGCTCCAGGGTACCAACAGTGCACTTTGATGGTAAGTCTAAAGGGAGCTAATTGCAGCACTCTCTGAGCCACTGAAGGACGTTTTACAACCTTCTGCTGCTCTGCTGAGTGACAGAGGTTTAGGGGACATTGATGATGTTATATAGTATAATAATGACATTACAATGATGAATTAAGGAAATTGGTGTGTGTTAAGTTATGTTGTTAAAGTGGGGAAGTGTGACAGCAGTCATTTCAGAATACACTTCAGTGTACATTATAGTAGTGATAAAATTACATGGGATTAAAATGCATCAAATGAACAGCAGTCATATAGCAGATAATTGCTAATGGGTGGTGATTTGTATGATTTGCAACTAAAGAATGTCATATTGTAGTGGTTTTATGTGCACTACTTCATGTTTCTGCATTTGTAATGGTTATTTGGGAGATCTCCATGGTAATCTCCCCTCTGGGCCAATCACAGCAGGAGCTGAAACATGACGACAGCAGGACTCCATGTTGGCTCTGATACTGTCAGCAAAACAAGGACTTACACTCATTCCTTCCACCAGTACACTGTTGGTATTATGTAACTTCTGTCTATTTTGTGATAGCTTACATCCTTGAACAAGACACACTCTTGTTTTCATAATGATGTGATTCATTGGAGTCTTTTTATTATTATAGTAACATTAGATGTTCTTGTGGAGCTTGTTTGCCTCTAACGCTGCCAGTTTAGCCAAGAAGGAAATGGGGAATGCATAAACATTCACATTACAGAAGTGGAAGAGTGTGCCATAAGTTCATTGTAAAACGGATTTCACAAGACGCTTAAAGTGTATACTACTATCAAACCATTAGTGAACAGAGCTGTGTGTGTACCATTATGAATCAGTAAGATTAAAGAATAAATGAAGTCTATGGCTTAATTCACTGTATTTACCTATTATTTATTTTAAAGATACAGTATGAAGGCTGTAGATATGTACAGTATATAGATGTTTTGAGAGATACAGTTATATAACCTGCTTGTGCAGAGTACTAGACACACTACTTAGAATATATACTGATACTGATACTGATCACTATATAGAATATATACTGATACTGATACTGATCACATTTATGTTCTATATTGTGAAAATTAAATACATTTATTCTGTATGTCAACATGCTCACAGTTGCTGAGCCACAGAAGAAAAGGTTTATCCTGATATTTGAAAACTTTTAGTGAATTCATAACTCTGATTCTCATACTTATACATGAGTTGCTTACAAGTTCCTTGTTAGAAAATTACAGTTTTAGTCTTTATAGTACACAGTTAAGAAGGGGAATGATTTTATAATCACATTCTTCTGTGTCAACCACATGTGGCTAGGTTTCCCTTTAAGTCTGGTTCCTTTCAAGGTTTCTTCTTCATGTTATGTCAGGGAGTTTTACTTTACCACCACCATCATCTCTGGAATTTATGCATTTCTCTAAAGCTACTTTATGACATTGTCCATTGATAAAATGGACCTAAATGTTTTATCGTTCACTGTACTGTAGCCTGCCTGATATTTTAGGACAACATTTACAGAAATGATACAACAATGAAACCTTGTGTAGCATTTTTCTGAATATTTTGTCATTCAAAATTTTGGAATAAAGACATATCTTAATTTGTGTTAGCAAAGAAGATATCATAGAAACAGCAACATGTTTTAGCGGTAAATATAAGTAATGTCTTTCTCTTATACTTTTCTGTTTTTTTGTTGTTGTTTTTTTAGGTATTTGAGCCTCTAATTCTTGCTTTACTTTTCCCATTGTTCATTTTCAGCAGTTTATTTTTGAGAGACTTAATTTTAACAAGTTCATTGTGTGTAATAAACTGGAAGGGCTCTCATGCTGAACAACATGGCTCTCTGATGCAACAGTTGTCCAACTGTGTGTGTTTCTGTTTGTCTACAACTTCATCGGATTGTAGTGGTCTGAATAAAGACCCACAGTCTCCATAAGGAGAGTGAGAAAGGGGCAGAAAGAGTGGTGGATTGGGGGTGGGGTGCTTGAACTTCTCAAGAATCTGATCTCACTGTTGTCTCGAGAATTCTCAGCAATTACCACATGAATGTATTTCTATTCCTGCTGCGCTTGGAAAACTACTCTGTAGCCCCCTATTTCACACTAAAGAAGAATGTTTATTTGAAACCCAAGATGAGAGAAACTGTGTTTACTGTCAGTAGACAATGTTAATAAGGACAAGAGAGAGAAGTTTTTTTTATAGTCATAAGGTTGATGGGCTGTGGGAGGTGAGTTAAGGACATGCTCTTGGATCAAATGAGAGAACTTCATTCTTTGGCCATTTCCGATTCTTCTCATATTTAATATTTATTTATTATTTTCCCCATCATCCACTACGTACATCTCTCTTATCTCTTGTACAAACTCACTCTGTGTCACTGGTAAGACATTAGACATTGTAAGGAGGATGTTGATTCTTTTGAAACTTCAAACCGAAGCCATAAGTCATGGCCAGACAGATCTTGCTGTGCTTTTGGTTTTTGTCAGATATAAGGATTTATTTGATTGTTTTCCATAACTACCACCATGACTGTGATGTTGAACTTTTATTTATTTATTTTTACTGTTACACTATTTTTGACCAGACAAATGATAGTAAACTGTGCATGTGTTTAACAAAAGGATATACTGACTTAAATAACATTGGTATATAACTGCTAGAATTGCTAGCTCAAACTGGAATAAATGAACTTGAACTTGACAGTATTACTCTGGGTGTAATAGGCTCTGGCTGTACAGTATATGGCGAAAAACAAAAGCTCCAACAGTTTCCATGTTTAGCCCTTGGATTATTCCTCTATTCTAATGTACATAGGCTTAGGGCTACTCCTGATAGCTGACTAATCAAAATCTGATGGAATCTAACAGCAAAGGGTGTGTCAAAAATAAGAAATGCTTCACTGTTTTGTCATGGTTGCTTTGGTGATATGAATGGGTTTTCAGTTGTCAAACATGTGGAGCATGTGTGTTGTAAGAAATATTTTACAACCATAATGCAGGAGGAAATGTCACAATATGGGTGGGAAACAAATGACAGGTCTGCATCTTGAATTCATCTAATTATGTTTTAGTGACTATTTGTTCTGCTGTCCTTTGTCAGAATGTGATGATCTTTAAACTGTTTTTATTTATGTAAAAATTCTTTTTCTTTGTTTTATCCATAGGCCTGTGCACATCGCTGGAAAAACGTGTATTACGAAACGGAGCACATCCTACCACATGGCTATTGCTCTGTGATCCCACCAACATTACAGGGCAGGTCCCAGGCTCTCATTCCGTGTTACGAAGGTATTTTATTGCATTTGGATTTCATTTATAACATATGTTTTGTTCCTAAACTTTTCCAAAATGTCCCTGAAAAGTCCACTTCAAACAAATTTGTGTTGCTTTCTATAAAAAACAAAGTCTGCCACATGCTGTAAATGTTAATGTAAAAACAATTAGAATAAATGTTTACATAGTGATTTTCCATCCTCTCCTCCTGAATGGATGGGGCTATCTTGCTGCACAATATATAGGTGTAAATAAGCTTATATTATTATTATTATTATTATTATTATTATTATTATTATTATTATTATTATTATTATTATTATTATTATATAATATAAAGTATTATATTGAATGAGAGGAGCTAACATTTTATAAAAGTAAATGGACTGGGCTAACCTGCTGTGAAGTTAATGGGAGGGGCTAATGTCCTGTAAAATGAATAGGTGGGGCTAAACTGCTGTGAAGTGAATAGGTGGGGCTAACCCACTTTACTTTGCTGTAAAGTGTAAGGGTGTGGCTATTTTGCAGTAAAGTGTAAGGGTGTGGCTATTTTGCTGTAAAGTAAGTGGGTGTGGTTATCTTGCTGTATCGTGAATGTGTGTGGCTATCTTGTTGTAAAGGTAATAGGTGTGGCTATTTTGCTGTAAAATAAATGGGTGTGGCAATTTTGCTGTAAAGCAAGTGGGTGTGGTTACCTTGCTGTAAAGTGAATGGGTGTGGCTATCTTGCTGTAAAGGTAATGGGTGTGGCTATCTTGGTGTAAAGGTAATGGGTGTGGCTACCTTGCTGTAAAGGTAATGGGTGTGGCTATCTTGCTGTAAAGGTAATGGGTGTGTCTATCTTGGTGTAAAGGTAATGGGTGTGGTTATCTTGCTGTATCGTGAATGGGTTTGGCTATCTTGATGTAAAGGTACTGGGTGTGGCTATCTTTCTGTAAAGTAAATGGGTGTGGTTATCTTGCTGTAAAGTAAATGGGTGTGGCTATCTTTCTGTAAAGTAAATGGGTGTGGCTATCTTTCTGTAAAGTAAATGGGTGTGGTTATCTTGCTGTAAAGTAAATGGGTGTGGCTATCTTGCTGTAAAGTAAATGGGTGTGGCTATCTTTCTGTAAAGTAAATGGGTGTGGCTATCTTGATGTAAAGTGAATGGGTGTGGCTATCTTGATGTAAAGTAAATGTGTGTGGCTATCTTGATGTAAAGTGAATGGGTGTGGCTATCTTGATGTAAAGGTAATAGGTGTGGCTATCTTGCTGTTAAATTAATGGGTGTGGCAGCATAGTGTGTTATAAAGGGAATGGACATGGCTATTTTGCTGTAAAGTAAATGAAAATTATTGTCTTGCTGTAAAGAGAATGTGCGGGCTTACCTGCTGTAAAGCGAATAAGCATGCCTATCTTGCTGTAGAGCATAGTGTTAACCAGCTGTGAAGTGGATGGGTGTGGCTAAGCTTTTGTAAATGTGAATGGCTGGGACTTATCTTGCAGTATTGGTGGGGCTAAACTGGTATTCGGTATTGGTATTCAATTGGTGTGGCTAAACTACTGTGAGTAGGTGGTATAAGAATGGCATAATGAAATATCTTCATTTTTGTTGTGTTGACAAAACAGGATATAAAAATATGCTTTTTTGTAGCTCATAAATCAATGTTATGGATGACTATATTTTGAATGTTGGAAAAAAAATTTTTTATTTAACACACAGGGGAATTTTGGTTTCTCCATTTTTGGGTGTTTATGCAGAACCAAACTCCTGGAAACCAATACCTGGAAAATATTGTATATATAAGAGTGAATTATACAGTTTTTTTTTTTTTCAAAAACTTCATATAACATACAAAATATTTTATGCTCAACATTTTTAGCATATGCACTGAATTTACTGATATGCAGACACTCAGATGTCAGATGTCTGATCATATTTTCATTCCAGAAAAATGTTAGATAACTATGAACAGTTTTGTCCAGATTTGGCACAGAGATTGTGGAGACTCTTTAAATTTATTTGTACAAGAAGTTTCTGACTGGCAGCAATGGATGTAGAGGAAACATTTAGATAGTTCTGATGGACATTTTGCATGATGCAGATGATGATCCCATAATAAGCTTCACCAAAATGTGTTGTTTGTTGTTTGTCTGATGTTATATTCAAAGTTTGGCTTAATTTATAAGCTAAGGCAGTGAAGCACTGTTATTATTATTATTATGGTTACAAATGTAAGCTGCAGACTTTCCTAGTTGTATTGTACCTTGTAACAGATGTAACTGTACTATTACACATAATTTCCCTTTCCTGAGTTTTTCATTTTCACATTCCAGCAGCTTACGGTCAACGAATTTTAGATTTTGCGATTCAGCCCCCAAAAAGAGTCAGAAGGCATGCAAGTTTTTTTCCCCCAAACAGAAATCCCTTGCTGTTTGGCTGATGGGTCACTCAGGCAGTCGTTCTCTTCCTTCCGTTTCTCTTCACAACTCCAGCTCTACCCTGATCAATCAGCCTTCACACTGGGAATTGGAGTGTGTGTACAGCATATTTTTCAGGGATCCAAGACTAATATTTTCTGTAACAGTAGAGCACAGCATTAAACACACACACACACACACACACACACACACACACACACACACACACACACACACACACACACACACACACACACTCCGCACACACTGACAATACTCCCTAAGTGTGAGTTTTTGTTGACTGTAGTGCTATTGGGTTGCTTGAGTCTGCCTCTGAGCCCCCAGATTCCTCTTGGATGGTCCTGAGCCTTTGACTAGCTCCATATGGAATGCAGGAAGAACTCCAGTAACTGCTGGCTTAGGCACAGAGCAAAATCATTTTGAGGTTTGCTGATATTTTTTTTCCTTCTCTCTCTCTCTCTCCATCACACTTTCTCTGTATCTCTCTCCCTGCAGATCATAAGAAGACGTATGGGGAAGAACATGGCTCATGCCAGGCAGGAATCGCAGGAGCTTTCATGGAGGTCAGTAGCAGTGCATGTCAAGTACACTGTAAGTTTAATGTGTCCCTAATGTGTATTTGGTAATGTTTCTTGTAACGTTTTATGTTTTCTGCTGTTTGTTTTATCACATTTATTTCTTAGACCCATTAGCATGTTCTGGCTGTGTGCATTCTGTTGATTTTACATGTGTAAAAGTTCACAGCAAATTATTGTCCATGACTAATAGAGTAATTTATTAACTGTGTGTTGATGAGCTGTGTTTATCAACCGATGAAATACTTTCACCCTCAGGCACAGTCAAGATTGGGATGTTTCCCTCTTGGGCCCCTTTTTAAGCATTCTGAATATTTCACTTCTTTGTTTAAAGTGCAGCCAGAAGCCTTTTTGATATACAGGGTTGGAGGAAATTGCTGCCCAGTGGAATTTTGGAATTGGTACCAGAATCTGACAGAAGTGATGCCCTGTATACAATTTATCAGTGTCACCATGAGTCCAAATAGGATCAAAGCTGTGCTCTCTCTGTTATTTTAAACTGATCTGAAATGGATTTGATCAGATAAGCCCAGTAAACACCCCTGTAGTGCTGTGAAAAAGCATCTGTTTTCTTCCTGATATTATTTTGCATATTTATCACACTTAAATGATTGAGATCATTAAACAAATTTTTAATATTTGACAAAGATAACCACAGAAAATAGAAAATGCAGTTTTTAAACAATGACTTAGTTTATTAAAGCAAATAAAACTGTCCAAAAATAACTAATAATTCTTAATCATCAATGAACTGCGATTAACCACATTTTTTGGAAAGCTGAGTTAAATTTCCACATGCTACACCCAGACCTGATTACTGCCAAACCTGTTGAATCAAGAAATCACTTAAATAGAACCTGCTTGAAAAAGTGAATCATGCTCATAGATCTTAAAAAAAAACACAATATGCCACAATCTAAACAAACTTATGAACATATAAGAAACAAAGAAATTAAGAAGCCATATCTAAGGCTTTAGGACACCAGCAAAGCAAGGAGAGAGCCATTATCTACAAATAGAGAAAACCTGGAACAGTGGTGAACCTTCTCAGGAGTGGCTGCCCTACCAAAGTTACTCCGAGTGTCATCCAGTGATGCATCTATGACCAAGAACATAAATATTTTTGGACTGAACAGACAAAAGTTGAACTTTTTGAATGGTTTGTGTTCTGTTACATCTGCCATACCAAGAGTGGAATTGTGATATTCTGGGGCTCTTTTGCAGCTTCAGGACCTGGACAACTTGCCATAATTAATGGCACAACCAGTTTTTAGGTTTAGGGGCAGTTACTTTTTCACATAGGGCCGGGCAGGTTTGGACTTTTTTTTATCTTAAAAACTGCATTTTGTATTTACTCGGGTTATCTTTCTGTAATATTAAAATTTGATTGATGATCTGAATCATTTGAGTGACAAATATGCAAAAAATCAGTAAATCAGGGCAAATAATTTTTCACATAACTGTATCTGTATTTAGGGGGCACGGTGTCTAGTGGGTAGCACGTTTGCCTCACACCTCCAGGGTTTGGGGATCGATTCCCACCTCCGCCTTGTGTGTGTGGAGTTTACATGTTCTCCCGGTGCCTCTGGGGTTTCCTCCGGGTACTCCGGTTTCCTCCCCCGGTCCAAAGACATGCATGGTAGATTGATTGGCATCTCTGGAAAATTGTCCGTAGTGTGTGAGTGTGTGAGTGAATGAGAGTGTGTGTGTGCCCTGCGATGGGTTGGCACTCCGTCCAGGGTGTATCCTGCCTTGATGCCCGATGATGCCTGAGATAGGCACAGGCTCCCTTGACCCTGAGGAAGTTCTGATAAGCGGTAGAAAATGAATGAATGAATCTATATTTGAGATAAGTGCATATCAACTGTATAAGTATGTTTGTAGTATTTATTTTTTAACACATTTTCTGGTCAAATTTATACAATTAAATGATCAGCAGTCCATCAAAAATCTGTCAGTTTTAAGCTTGTTTTGGTTTATTGTAGGTCATTTAAAAAAAATTTCTAGACTGTCCTTTTTTGTCATAATTTTATTTAATTTCTCTTAATGTTTAATAAAGAATCTCTAGATTTTCAATTTGCCCCAGTTTTGATTCTGAATCATTCTAATCCTTTTTGTGTGTTTTAAGCATTCACACAGAAGACTGAACTGCAATAAATGGCATGTTACCTTGAATGTAGCATACTAGTATTCACTATTATAGGATTACAGGAAGACACTTTTACTAATCGTAAGCTTGTATAAGTCTTGGGAAGATAAGTTTGCTCATTTTAACCATTAATTCATAAAAATAAGCAAAAATAAAAAATAAAAAATAAATAAACAAACAAACAAACAAACAAAAAAACAAATAAATAAATGTTTAAGTTTAAAATTAGTAAAAAAAAAAAAAAAGTGTAGAAATAGATTTAATACTTTGTTTAGTTTAATGTTATGGTAGGAAATACTCGATCAATTTGACTATAGTCGATTGAAAAATTGCCCCAAACCTCAAAAACCTACTTTACACAGTTCCACTCCACCATATATAGGACATTTTTATAATCACACTCTTTGGTGTGACCCAGATAAGGATGCATTTGGGTCTGGATCTTCTCAAAGTTTCTTCCTCATGCTCTCTCAGGGAGTTTTTCCTTACCACCTTTACCTTCGGTCTTGCTCGTTACAGATAAATATAAATTTATTTAGAAGCTTTGTCATTTTTATTCTGAATTTTTATATTTCTATAAAGCTGCTTTGAAACAAGGTTCAACTGCTAAAAGCATTATACAAATAAAATTGAATTGAACTTAATATATTCCACTTGTTAAGATAACATTATATGCAGTGTGTGCAAGTCTTAACCCAGAACTATCACATTCTTTCAGTGTCTGCTGCCTGTGTGTTTCACAGATGTGTCCTTGTTGGACCTTACTATCAGTTGTCCTTGTACTAACATCTTGACTAACCATCAAGCTTTAAGCATCTAAACCAGATGGCTGACATGTAAGAAATCTATCACTCAGTCATTTGGATACTGATGCTGGATTGGCAAGAGTGACCTCCATGGCTTTTGCCACCATTTGTGTCTGTTTTTTCTTCTCAGACAAACAAACATAAAAATTTTTGCGTTACCATATCTGGTACCAGATACAGCACACAACGGTAATAAATCCCCAGTCCTATATTTTGCCAAGTGGCTTGTATAAGTATTAAAATGCTCATTACTTCTAGAATTATCATACAATCGTCATGTGTTCTCACGAGTGTCTTGTAAGTCATTTTAAAGAAAGAAAAAGAAACAACGATATAGGCTTGTGCTGTTTTTTACGCAAATTAAAATGGAAAACATGAATTTGTTTGATTTTCTTAATGCTTACTGACGTTAGTTTATATCAACAAGCTGGCTGTGTTCCAATATCAGCGCTATGGGATAACAGAATGGGTGGTTACATAAGGTTAATTAGTGGATTAACCCATCATTAATTACTCCATCACAGTGCATGGAAAAATACTAATATTGGTAGCTTTATTAAGGACACATTTTCCCCAAGAGTGGGCTGAATTCATTACATGATAAATACAATTTTTTGCTGAATTTATTCCCACTTCTTGGCTGAGACATGGTACTTTTTCCAATAGCAGCTATATTTTCAATATATGTGTTTATTATGGCTATATATATGTTCAATATAGCTGGGTTTATATTCAACATTACCACACATTATCAGTTCAAATATGTATAGCTTTTAAAGCATTT
This sequence comes from Tachysurus fulvidraco, assembly GCF_022655615.1. NCBI lineage: Eukaryota > Metazoa > Chordata > Actinopteri > Siluriformes > Bagridae > Tachysurus > Tachysurus fulvidraco. The sequence continues at coordinate 7,672,255 of NC_062521.1, read as the reverse complement.
TTTCATTAAGCCTTAGAAGCAGAGTTGATATTGTGAATTGGGAAACATGTCAATCTCACTGAGTTTGGCTGTGACGTACTGTAGTTGTTGGTGCAAGATGGTTGAGTATTTTATAAATGGCTGATAACTCATATAAACACTCTTTATACCCATGATGAGCAAAAAAACATCTCAGGACAAGGTCAAGACTTGAAGTGGATGGGCTACAACAGTAAAAGACTGCATCAGGTTCCACTCTGGTGAGCCAAGAACTGGAATCTGAGGCATCTGAGACTGGAGAGTTGAAGAGTGGAAAAAATATTGCCTGTTCTTTTTCCAGTCTTTACTTTAGTGCATCTAATCTCCTAAAGGAGACAAATATCTAACAAAAGGTATCTGACAGACTACGGTCAGGAAAAAAATGTTCCAAATGATCAAACTGAATTCTGTCAGAAACCAGACTCTTATTATTTTTTGTTTTCTATTTATGTTGCAGGAGCTGGTGGTCATGGGAGCACCTGGATCATACTACTGGACTGGAACAGTGAAAGTGTTCAATATCACCTCCAATACACAATACAATCTCAACAAAGATCAGCTGAGTTCTCAAAGATACAGTTACCTGGGTGTGCATTCATTTCTTTCTTTTATCATAAAAACGTGAAGCGTGCATGCTTTGAATCTGTAAGAACTGAAGTAAAGCTCGTGTTTGCTTTGTACTCAGGCTATGCAGTCACCGCTGGCCACTTCTCCTCACCTACTGCCATCGATATCGCTGCTGGTGCACCTCAGGATGGTGGTGGAGGAAAAGTAACGTGAATCTGTTTCCTTTCCATGGCTGGACTTTTAACTCTATAGCAAACCAGCACTGCATAAGAAACATTTCTCAGTCATTGTTAAGTCTGACACTTTCATGTCCTCCTTTCTGGTAGGTTTACGTCTTCAGACTCGACGGTGTCTCTCTTGTTAAGGTCTTTCAAGCCTCAGGGAAAATGGTTGGTATAATATAGACTATAACTCTGCTTAAAATCTTACTTTATGTAAGCACCCAAATGTGTGTTTGCTAGCACAAAGGTTTGCACGAGCGGTCAGTTAAATATTTGTACTGAGGAACCACAGTGTTTATGACAAGTGTAGTCTGAAGCTCAAATACAGAGAAACAATTATGTAAAAAAAATTCAGTCTGAGTGGTGGAAATGCACAATTTTACATGCATAATTGTGTTACATTATTATACATTTTATTTTTGCAGAATTACATATTTTTTTATATTACTGTAACTAAATATCTGTAATTATTAATGAATGACATTTCCAAAAAAGAATTTCTAGCATGCTTGTTTAGCATGTTTAGCATGCTGTCATTTTAGTGTAGCATCCAATCATGTCAGTTTTATCACTTTTTAACACTTAAGTACTTTTTATGTTTTCTGGAGTACATATTTACCTGAATTTTGCCATTGTTAACTGAGTATGATTCTTATACTTTATAATTTTGCAAAAGTACTTTTTCCTGAATATGCAGTATATCTTAAAGTAATAGAACTGTTTGTGTTGTGCTACAATAATTTTGAATGTATAGGGAAAAAATACACTCAATAAGCATATAATTGGGAACAGTTATACACCTATTCATTCATGCTGTCATCTAATCAGCCAATCAGTGTTTCAGTAGTTCAGTCTAATGAAGAATGTATCGAGAAGTTTAACTTAAAACATGAAATTCTAATCAGAGCTGTGTTGCTCTGTGCCTTGGCTTGGTTTCAGATGGGCTCATACTTTGGCTCCTCACTGTGTGCAGTTGACCTGAACGCAGATGGATTCTCAGACCTGCTGGTAGGAGCACCGATGTACAGTGAGGTTCGAGATGAAGGCCAGGTGTCTGTTTACATCAGCAGGGGCAATGTGAGTTCATTCCTTCATAAGGTGACATTATTATAAACAATATATTCGTGTTTGAAAGCTCTGCCAAACAGTATTAAGCTGCCTTTGAAGCACTCTTAGATGTTTTCTAATTGTGTGCAAGGTAATCTATTTCTTTATGTGATCTTTATGTGATCACTGAGGATTGTGCTTAATGTGCAGGGGGTGACGGAGGATGCAGTGGTTTTGAATGGCGACAATGCATACAATGCTCATTTTGGAGAGTGTATCAGTGCCATTGGGGACATCGATGATGACGGATACCAAGGTCAGATTGTGCACACTAGTTCATTTAAGCTGCTCTCTTGTAAGTCTGAATTTCATGATGTTTTTGAGAAAGCAGTTATGCTGTAAATCCTTAATAGACAATAAATGCAGTTTGAGTTAGTTGAGAACTTTCATTCATTCTATCATGCATCCCTTCATTCTCAGTAAGTACTTTATCCTGGTCAGGGTCACGGTGAAGCCGGAGTCTATCGCAGAGACACTGGCTGTGAGTTTACCACAAGGCAGCATACATGTAAACATTCATCCTTTCATTCACAACTAAGGAGCAAATGAACATAGCCAACCTACTGTACCTATTGGCAGGTATTAGGAGGTGTCAGGAAACCAATAAAAACACAGGGAGATGTTTGACATGTACAGAAATTCTGCCCAGACAGTAACCTGAGCTCAGGGTTGAACCGGGGATCCTGGAGCCGCGAGACTGCAACTGTGCCGGAAATTTTATTATACAGTTAAAAATAACAACAATTCTTAATGAGGAACAGATATTCGGTATATTTATTAAATGCCTTATTCACCCCAAAATCTTACCACAATATCTTATATGTTTGCCTTTTAGTTTCCTGGCTTCCTGTCTTTCAGTGATACTGTTTTTGGAAACAGAATACACAGTGTGGTTCAGATATGAAGCTTTTCACATTTCTTGATTTCATTTTTTTACTTGCTGAGTGCACAAAAGGCATTGTTTTCTGGCAGCATTGTTTAGCTGTGTTTTTCATTTTACTGAATTTGCTTGATACACAGAGCTGATACATGAGGCAGGGCTCCCCACCTCAAATCAATCACAGTTTCAGTCCTCTATTAAACCTGGTGATCAGGTGTTATTGAGCAAGAAGATAATCATACCAAGCTTATATTAGTCTGTGAACCTGTTTTCTGTGTCACTTTAAGTCAGCCTGAACAGATGAGGTTAATATGTTTCAGTATAATTGCAGTAGTGGGATTTCTGCAGCTTCTTAAATCAGTGTGCATTTATTAATAAATACTGTTATTCTGAAAGGTTTACTATCTTTTGAAATGATCTGTTTGGATTATTGACTGTTCTTCATGTCTGATGAAGTGTCATTGAGAATTAACATAGGCACAGTATTTAATATTACAGAAAGTGACTTAAAATAGTGTGGCCCTTAAAGCGAACAAAGTTTTACAGCTGTAAACTCTCTTGCACAAACTCTGTTCACACACACTGACACACATTCAAAAGCGCACCTTCATTTCCTCTTATTGCTTATTTCCTTTGCTTTTTTGCACCTACTTCTGCATGTTTTTTTAGATGTGGCGATAGGAGCTCCCAAAGAGGACGACTTTGTGGGTGCAGTTTACATCTACCATGGAGATGCGAAAGGAATAGTCAACAAGTACTCAATGGTAAACTTCACTACTTAACAGTTAATAAAGCATGCATCTGTTAATGGTTCTCCTGCTATTCACATCAAGATTCTGATATCTTTTTAGTCAATAATAAGAAAAAACCTACAGTTATGCAATAATCTAAATGTCGAATATAACTGTTTCCTTTAGAAGTTTTCATGATAATTTAACAAAGAACTCATCTCATACATCTGGTGTCACTGCAAGTCATATGTTAGCACAAGTACTACATGCTCTTCTGTTTTTGTAGAGATTGTCGGGACGAAGCATCAGTCCATCCATCCAAATGTTTGGCCAGTCAATATCTGGCAACGTAGACATGGATGGAAACGGATATCCAGGTTTGACAAATTCTGCTAAACATTAATAAATATTTAAAATTGAATTCACAACCAGAACAAATACTGAAAAAAAGCATTATTATTAACTAACCAGCATGATCTTTTTGACTAATCAGATGTTTTTCGGTTATATGATAACATTTTGTCTCCGCTTATTGATATATAACATCAGCAATATGAATATTTGAAATAAAAACCTTAACATATACAAAGATGCAATACACCTAGTTTCAACAATGTGCAAACAGTGTCTGTACTTCTGTAGTCATGTTTTTACTTTACTGTGATGAATACATATAGTTATATAAGATTAATTATACTGTATGGAGCAATGGATATTGTCATGGCTTAATTTCCCATGGTGCTCTCTGACATGTTTTGTATAAAGGCCTACCCTGGAATACTGTATTGTGAATACCTAATTTTTTACATATGATCATTGTAGACATTCCAAAACAAAAGAAAACTCAGAAATGTCTGTAACCTGCCTAAATAATGACTTTGTCCCCAATGCAGATGTGACAATCGGCGCATTCATGGCAGACAGTGTGGTGTTATTAAGGTGAGAAATGCACTTCAAGTCCAGCACTTGAACCAAAATGAAGACATTCATATAAAAAAACTGTCATCTTTCCACTTCCTCATAAAATATATACACATTTTTAAAAATGTTGCTTTGCTGTGTGCATAGGTCTAAACCGGTAATCACTGTGGACATGTCCATCTTTCTGCCGGCCTCCATAAACATCACTGTTCCTCAGTGTCATGAAGGTCCACAGCATCTCAACTGCTTTAATGTCACTCTTTGTATGAGCTTCAACGGGAAACTTGTGCCAGGACAGATAGGTGAGAAAAGCATTAATTAACTATTTTAAAGTGAGCACTTTTGGACAAGTTATTATAATTAGGCTGCACTTTTAGGTTTGGGAAATAAAAAAAAACAGTTTGGCTGCTGGGTGGAGTTCAACATTCTGTGTATTAGCACAGAAATACTCTCACAGTACTACCATGGCTCAGTTTTGATCTGTTTAGTAGCTTAGATCTGTACACTGGAAACCGACTAGAGTATTTGTGACATTTGTTTAGGCAAATTCTATTCTAAAATAATGTGGTTGTTTTTTTTTTTTTTTTAGACATCTCTATACCTATGATCTGTCTTGTTTTATTTATTAACTTGTGTGAATGTGCATAGAGCAACTGACAAAATTAACTTTTGAAAAAAAAAAAATTTATATTATACATTTATATGCATCAACCCAATCTCTTCTTTTTCAGTCCAAATTTTAGGATTTAGACTTAACCTGATGTTCATCTATCTGTTTGAGCACTAGACAAATGAGATGGAGAGCCATATCTAAGTTATGAATGATTTTGTCCATAAACCTTTTCAATTTTTTTTATTAATAATTATTAATAATAATAATAATAATAATAATAATTTATTAATTTATTTTTATTAATAATTTAATTGTGCAATATCAACTCAAGAAAGGAACAATATCAAGTCCATCTGTGCTACTTGAGAGTTTGATGTTACCATGGTATTTTACAATGAAATGTATGTTCTGGGGTTGTAACTGGAATGAAATCTAAGGTCACTATTCAAAAACAAACCATGGCAATGAAATACCCAACAGCTGAATTAGAGAAATCTGAAAGACAAACTGTGAGGTTTAGAGCATCTAAAATTGTTGTCTTTATTATTTAAATTTAACAGCTGAATGAAAGCAAAAAATCTCACACACATTATCCCATGACCATGATTTATTGTCTTGTGTACAAATAACTGTCAGTATAGTGCTGTGTGTGTGTTGCTTGTGTACTGTTGATATACATGTGTCATGTTATTAATCTAGTAATAATTTGTCTAAACTGTTTTGTCTTTAGTAAGCCTCAAGTGACTTAGTTCATACACAGCTATATCTGTACTGTTAGCTATTCAGTAGAGAAATTGTCTGTGACTGGGTGTTCACTCAGTGGGTGTGATCAGTACTCACACAGTAGGTTCTAACCTTGTGAGGGATGCAGGATATATAAAATTGGTGTTATGTATTTGGGTTGTACCCAGGTGAGGAAAGAATAAGGGCTTTTCTGTTTCCACTGCTTGGCATTAGTACTGGAAAGTGCTAGCTCACCTCTTCTCTGTATAAGTACACTCTAACATACTCCCTTCCGGTGTCTGAGTGAGGTCATGGCTCCATCACAGCTGTACGACGGCAGAGACAGAGACCCTTGCGCAGGTCCAGCAGAGAGGGTGTATTAGTGTGTGAGTGTGGACTCAATCCAAACCAGTTTCAGTAAACACCCTGAGTAACGACTGGTTAGGACCAGCACTAAAAAGGCTTATGTGTAAATTCTGCCGTATCAGCCATTTTACAAAAAGGAAATGTATGAAAACAGCTTTTCTGATTGCAGTCCCATGATATGTTGTGATATTCTGATGGCTGTCAGTGTGGGACAGACACTTGACATAGAATTTTAGTAAACAATTGTGAGAATCTACATTACACTTAAATGCTGTGTTATTTGTATAAAATTATGTAATTGATAAAAGCACAGCACGTTTATAACTTGTGTTTCCCATCAGAGCTGCTGTACAATCTAACAGCGGATACAGACAAGCGATACAAAGGCCTGACATCACGGGTTTACTTCACACAAGGTGGAGAGCAGACTGGTGTTGTGAGTCAGAACTTCAGCCTTAGAATCAACCAGCAGAAATGCCATCACTACACAGCCTATGTACGGGTAGGTCAATTTTAAAGCCACCTCGGCTCTCTTTAACATGGTATGTGTCCCAGTGGTGAGTGTACCTGAAGTAGCTTATTGCTTCGTAAAAGTGGCATGGTGTATTTGGTACACTTTCATTAGGAGAAGGTCAGTACCTTTTATATTCTTGCCTCAATTCACTGTGCAAATAAAAATGTTAATGTTAAGGTTTATTTTCCGGTTTTAACTTAGAAAAGGTTGATCAGGGACTTCTTTGTATCCTTTATAACTTTAACACTTATCACTAAAGCAAGTGAATGTAGTACACCTTTAACCAATTAATGTACCCTCCAAAACTATTGGAACAGTAATTCTAATTCAGTTGTTTTTGCCATAGAATTAAGACAGTTGGGATCGGGATCAAGAGCTAAGTATAAGAAGAGTGTTTCAAATTTCTGCTTTTATTTTTTATTTCTAGTTTTCCACTGCATATTTATGCAATTATCCAATCAGCCAATCAGGTGGCAGCAGTACAATGTTCACATGAAACATGTAAATATCTGCCTGGAAAAATATAGTAACTCATAATCACTCTTTACAGCTGTTGTGAGCAGAAAAGCATGCACCAAATATTGCAATGGATGATTAAGAATATTGCCTGGTCTTTTTCCAGTCTTGCGTGATTTTGTGCCTATGATAGCCTCAGATTCCTGTTCTTGGCTGACAGGAGTGGAACATGATGTGGCTCTCTGCTGTTGTAACTCATTAACCTAAATGTTTCATGTATTGTGACAGACAAAACAGTCTGTTCATTCTCCTCTGATTGCTGTATTTTATTTATGATTTTTTTTTATTGAAGTCTTAATGCTACTTAAACAAGTACAACACTAGCTACTGACATTTTAATGCAAGTCTACATTTTACAATTTTCGTAACAGCATATTATCAGCTGCCAGGTGTGAATTCACTGTTTGAAGCCTCGGTGTACTCAGGGTTTTCTCTGAGCAGTAGCTTAAGTAAGCAGTTCTCAACAAAGCCTGTAACCTCTACCACTGTTTTACACGTAACTCAGGTTTTCTCTCGTAACTCAGGTTTTGTGAGCTCCTGAGTAGAACTTGCCACAAGTTTGCAAATTTTTTTTCTGTCAAACGAGACGGTTATCACAATACAAACACTTACAGACAACGCTTTGCAAATTTTTTTCTGTCAAACGAGACGGTTATCACAATACAAACACTTACAGACAACACTGGGTTTGTACTTTCTAAGGCACTGTTATCTTATCTGGTCCTAGGAGACCCCTGGCTAGTGAGTGATACAAACATTATCTCCGCTCTCAACACACCTAATCTGAATAATGGGAATCAATGTGTGACAATTTACCATTATCTGCATTTGTATTTTTTTTAAGTATTCGTATATTCACATTTGTTCTTGTGTCATCAGATTTAAAACAGAAGGAGGTATGGTGTTTTTTTGTTTGTTACCAACAAAAACTAGACAACAAATAGCAATTTGCAGAACATAACTCCTCAACCACACACTCAGGAACGTTATGGCTAGGTTTCTATCTTCTATCTGTCTAAATTGATGATGTTTTTCACAAATCTGGAAACTGTTGTCTGTTGTTGACAATAGCCATCTACTAATATTTTAGCAGCTTTACTTTCAATTTCTGGCTTATATTTCAGAAAGATCAGAAATTATTGCTGGAAATCAGAATTTACTACAAAGTTAATCTTGGAAACAAGGATCCTTTAAGAATTTCATTATTATCATATTAAGTAATAATAACACCACGGCAGAGATACTGCCCTGTGCACACCACATAGTCTATGTGAGCAGCTCTAAATCATAATCATAAATAATTGTGTTCGTATTAGAGGTCTTCTCGGGTCTAAAGAAATGTACCCGACCCAAAGTGACCCGAATTACTTTTTACCCGAACCCGACGTGCATAATTTTATTATTTTTTTTTTTAAGAAAGACCCCACCCGAGACAAACCCGAAAAAATTAGACCCAAGTCAGACCCGACCCGTTGTCATTTTATTTTTAACCCGACTGGACCCGAATGTTGCGTAACTCTACACTAAAGTAACCGCTACAGTGTGGATTCAAAATTGATTGACAGGTCTGTTTTAACGAAAATTAGCTTACCGCCAGCCACACGTCGCCAGCCACATGTCACAAACAGTCTTGGCAAACAGAGGACAGGTTGGAAAAGGACTTGAGTCGATGCACACATGCGAGATACAGTATTTCGGGTCTTCTCGGGTTCGTTCGGTAAAAACACATTCATTTTAAATTACCCGAGACCTGATGCCGCTATTATTATACCCGACCCGTGTCCGAGGTATATGTGAAACTTTTAGACCCGAACCCGCTCGGGTCTTGGGTCGGACCTCGGGTTTTCGGATCTAAATGGACCCGTGAAGACCTCTAGTTCGTATTCATTTACATCCCTAACAACCACCAAATGCTAAGTTTGCAAATGCTATACTTATTGGAAAAGTTGTATTATTTATAGTCTTGGATTTTTTATAAAAAAAATTTGGATAATGAGCAGACAGAATTTTGATGTTGATGTTAATATGTCAAGTGATTACAGATCTCTCGTCTTTGTGACTGTGTGTGTTCTACATAGAGTTTTTTGTTCTTCACACTGTGGTGCACTGAAGTGTTTGTTTCCTAGAGATGTAAATGAACCAAATAAAACATATAATAATAATCATGTGACTGTTTCACTGGGGAAGTACTGTAAATGTTTATGTCCCTGTAGTTTATTCTTAGTTGTACAGAGCTGGCATCTCTGTGGGTGAGCTGTATTGTAGCTGACCAGATAAACACATCTCTCGTCACCTAAAGTTTAGAGAGTTGTTTATCTGCGAGGACTCACCTGTCATGTGGGATTTGTCCAGCATTCTATACATATAGCAAGACCTCACGTCTGTCTTTAGCCAGGTGTTTAGCAATAGACCAATAATGTAAATGTGTTAGAAACATCATAACACATTCTGTACAGCAGTATTTGACTTGTATTTCATACAGTTGCATTTCAAGAAGCAGATTTATTTTCCCCAGTTTCTCAGTGTTTACTGGCACCATAGCAGTGTTTGAAGTTTGTCTAAGACAAGTGTCTGTGGTTATGAAGTGTCTTAGCACTGCTTAGACTGCTCAGCCTGGACCTGCTTATTTGTTGGCTTTAGATTATAGTGTTTATTTGCTGGTTCTGTGTCTGTAATAATATGCATGTCTTTATTTTGTACAATTAGAGTTAAGTCTAGACGGTTGAGTTGTCTCCTGCATGCTGTGTATTAGACAGGATGTTACAGGGAGAAATGATGCTGGGCTTCGAAATATTAAACATTTAGGGAGCGGATGCACACAGAAAAAAGTACTTTTAAAAGTACTTCCTGACAGGAAAGCACACCTACTTTGCTGTGACTTCCTGTTGAATATTTAAGAGTTTGTGCAGTTCAGACGAATCTCAACTCTTGTCATGGTGCTTCATTTACCAAACAGCTCAAGGTTTAGGTCTGCCTGACGAATCCCCTCTTACATTCTGCATACATGGAGCACAACCCCCTCCTTTTTTGTTAGCTGAATAATGCTAATGGAAACCAGCTGGTGCTTTGCAGACTTCTCAGTGAGAGCATTGTACAGACATACACACACCCCCAACTGTTTTTTGTTTTTTTAAGTGAAAGCACTGCATCACACTACTATGAGTAATCCTCCACTACTCTCATAGAGTTTGTATTGTAGCATGTGGACCACTTTGTTGACTTCCTGATGATGAAAGAGGGATTTTGAGGCTTAGTACATTCGCTCTAGCCTCTGAGCATGTCAGTGCTACGCTATACACCATGACATTAGCACATGGGGAAAGTGGATCTGCACATAACCGTAACTAGACTATGGATTGTGGCTTGTAGAGAAATTGCTTGTAAATGTCGTCTTCACAGATATTTTCAGTGAAATTAAAATTCAATAACGTATCATGATGGTGTTCTCAGGCATATCATTCTTTAATCTTTTATAAGCTGCTAAGAAATGATCACTTCTCACAAACTCCTCTTGTCATTTCTTGTTATAGTGTTGTTTGTAAATGCAGACACCAAAGGTAGCAGATGTATTTCTCGCTAGCTTACAGAAGTAGTTATGAATGCTCTAGTTTTACAGTAATATAGCTTGTTTGTTGGCATGTTGTTCCAGAGAACCTTACTTTTGTTTTCATATACAGAGAATTAATGGGCTAATGATATTTTTACCCTTAGCCCAGTAGTTCAGCCAACAGAACCTTAAAGCTACAACATTAACACGACAACGTTCTCACTAATCACGACTTAAAAAGCCTAGTTGTAATTTTCATTCTTGAGAATTATTGAGGCGTTATGTAACCGTTTCATGCTGGTCATCGGAACATGTTTCTGTTGGCAGCGGCTATGGAATAGCATATCAGCTATCCAGATGTTTCTTGTTTGGTTATTTTTAGCTTAATATTTTGAGCACTTGTGCATGAAAGGAAAATCAAATGATATTGATTGTTTTTTTTGTTTGTTTTTTTGTATTTGGGAGGATTCGTGTATGAGTGAGTGTAACTACTGTATGAGTCTGAGGATATTTTGATCCACCAGCTAATAAACAAGTCCTTCTTCAGTTTCAGATGTTTTTCAGAGAAAAATGTGCATAATCTACAGGGAATGTCTGAAAACACTGCTCGAGTAGCTATAGATTAGAAAGCAAAACTCCATTTGTTTTAAAATTTGTAAAGGATAGTTTCATTTCCTGTTTTACAAGCATGTCATGAAAAGTGACTTCCTTTACCAGGAAAAGGAAATGTTTCAGTGTTTTGAAGAAATTTAAGGTGAGCCAGTGGTGTGGCTTTATACTGTATAAATGTTGCTGATTTAAACAAAAATAGTTATTAAACCGACAGGTGCTTGTCATATAAACTGACAAAAAAAAAATTAAGTTTGTTGACATTTTCAGGATAGTTTTTGTGCCTGTGACACAAATCTGCATTTCTAGCTGTTTTGTGGTGCACATGTTCAGCATTAAATTTCTTTGTCATGTCACACCCCCCAGTGGCTTATGTGAAATTAGTCACTCAGAGGTTTAAGAATTTGTTTAAGAAGTCTCTCATAAGTATTGTTGTTACCCAGTTTACTAGGGGAAATCTATTCACAGAAACGTTTCATATGAATGTTTCTATCTTCAAAGTAAAAGGTGATATCAAACCCATTCCTGCTCTCTGAGATGCCCCGACTGCTTGTTTATAACACTATAGGTGTTAACTTCAGTGACTAAAATTCTCACACAGAAAGCCAACAGTGTCCTGTTTCAACTTTCTATAGGATTTGCGCTAATAAAATAATTCATTTGTTTATACTGATTGAAAATGCCTGATAAGTCGTTGAACACTAGAGTACTAACTTATAGGCAGAACTTTAGTGTGCAGTTCTCTGGATTTTTGAGGTTTTATAGATTTTATAGATTTAAAAATCTAGTTTCCATGGTCTGATCCTGAGCTCTGTTCTCACAGATTGGGTTACTGTCTGTTCTCTGCCTGTTCCTGTCAGGTCCACCATGACCCTGATCAAGATAAAGCTGAAGTTACTGAATGAATGAATGAATGAATGAATGAATGAATGAATGATAACATATTTCATGCTAACCCTATTTTTACACCAAAATTGCTGAATGTACCAGTAGCTCTTTAGCTTGCATTTAACAATTTAACTATAACAGAGTAATAATGTCTATGACTTAAAGTCAATGAAGTAGCTGAAGTTCCTATTGCATTCCCTTTTTATTAATTTGTTATTATATTTGTTCTTTTTTTTCTGTTGTATTAATGTTGTATTAATATACACAGTAACCTAATTCTGATCTAGCAAATCAGTGAATAGCAAAAAAAGAAAAAGAAAAAAGAAATTGGACTTCATTTCTTCCTGGGCTGTATACAGTCTGTATATACGATACAAATAAATATATTAATAAAATATATTTAGATATAAAATGTGCTCTGCAACAAATGCAAACTCAAATGGGTATTTTTTTTTCATTTGTGCAATAAGGATAAGCAAATTGTAGTTGCTATGCCAGAACGAAACCTGTTTAGTCATTGACACTGAACTTCAGTCAGTGTCATAGGTTATGCAAATTTACCTGAATGTGGATAATGAATTTGCTCATTTATGTCTGTGATTGTATTACCTTCTTGTTACTAGCATTTGAATTGAATAAAGCCTAGTTAATGCTGACATACTGCACAGCATTGGCTGACATACACACACACACACACACACCTCTCATACCAGTGTTGTGATGCTGTACAGGGTTCTGGCTCATTAAGAAAGAGGGTTAGACTGCCTGCCACCAGTCAGCTTTGTGCCGCTGTTTCAGTTCCACTTGACACTGCCATTCCCTCAATGCCATTCCACAGGTTTCATTTACCCCAGGCCAAGAAAGCTGATACAATGAATCTACATAGCATGAAGGTAATCATATCCAGCTGTCTCCCATTAAGCACTCTTGCCACTCCAGCAACTATTTATAGAATCCTACGATGGAAAAAATACTGAAATGTGCACAGCCCTACCCATAGTGAATACCATGGAACACTCTAGTCCAAAATGAGTGCATGTAGGGCAACCAGACAAATGTTCTGTCATTGTGGATCATTCATTTATGTCCTTTATGATGTTGGATTATATATTACAGCTTGTTTCTTTATTGCTATTATACAGTCATTCAGTTCAGTGATTAAAGCCTGGGCTGCACCAGCACTGGGCAAAGTCAATACAACAAAATTGGAATGCCCTGAAAAAGATCCACTGACGTACTAACAACCAGACATCAAACAGAACAGCCAAGGAAAAAAATCAGCAGATGATGACAGATACATTGTGAGGGCTATGAAGTAAAACCCAAAAACAATAGTCAGTGTCATCGCCAACAACCTCCACATGGAATGGGAGAATGTATTGCAAATCCAGTGTTCCTAGAACTTTGAGAGCAGAAATATTATGGCTATAGCTCAAGATGCAAATCAGTCATCAGCAGTATGAATAAGAAGGCTGGATTGTTATTGTAATTTACAGTCATCCAGTTTCGTGAGAATGCCTGGGCTCTAACCTGATCGTTGCATAATTATATCTAGTTTCCTAGAAGTTTAACTATGTGCTTGAAGGTGTATCAGGCTTCACTTCCGACTAGAGGGATTAAATGTACACATACACACGCGCACACACGTGCACGCACACACACACACACACACACACACACACACACACACACACACACACACACACACACACACACACACACTCACTCACTCACTCACTCACACACACACAGGAGATTAAATGACTATGTTCAGGCTACACAGGATCACAGAGAGAGTCTGGCAGACACGAATAGAAACATGAGCATACATTTTTGTATAGTTATACATGTTAACACCATGATGTTAACCATGTTAACAAATCAATCTTAATGTTGGGACCAAGTCTAAGTCATCATAAACTTCAATGTAGCTCTAACCCTAATATTAATTGCCATCGGATGCCTGATATTTGAGCATAACAGACAGAAATTTACCAAACATTTATTTATTTATTTTATGCTATGACAGATATAGAGCAACTGTTATTATTAAATGCTTGGATTTTTAGACTGGACATTAAAAGGAGAAATTATTAAAGTAAAAGTAACCCTGCCATTTGAAGTCCTGATTCATTTAACTATACATTTGGTTTTGGTTATAATTTGGTTTACATTTTTCTTTATTATTAGTCACAGCAAATATAAACACACCACGGGTACAGTGAAAACCAGCTGAGATTAAAGATAAATATTCAGATTTTTTTTTTTTTTTTTTTTTTTTTTTACATGGGATGCAGTGGTATAAGTAAAGGATGTATTCATGTGCAGTATAACATGTCCATGTTTTTGTGCAGCTTTTAAATAGTGACAAATTTAAAATATAAAAAATACTTACTGCTTTATTTTACGATATTTATTAATGATTTTTTTTTTATATTTCCTCATATTCATTCTTATAAATTCTATTTACAGATTAGGAAAGGCTTTTTTGAATTGTACTTTAGTTGTATGACATTTCTTGTTGTCATTTTGTTAAACACAAAATGTTAGACCCCACCTCATGCAACAGTTGTTTCATAAGCAGTATTTCATAATAAGTATTTCATAAGTAGGCAATGATTTAAAATGAACACAGCGCATGCTCATGTTTACAGACGATAAGAGGATGTTCTGCTGATTGAGGCTTTAAAACGTTGGAAAGTTTTAACATTTAATGACTTGTAGTGAAAAATGAGCCGTGAAAAAAACCCTCAAGCTTATAGAGCAGCTGGAGACCAGCGAGTGTGTTCCTCATTTATTCCAAATATTTAAACCTCCAAACTGAAATAGGGAGGTGTAATTTTGTAGTTGGTGGAACATTCAGACGTCTGAAACGAAGATTCCTGTCTACACTTTTTATGTTGAAAGTGTAAAACTTAGTTAGGGTTAACGACGTCATGCACCCACAGCCTCCATCAGTCTCTAAACCCTGTCCATGATTACTTCCATAAAAAGACCTGATTCCAATCCCCCTCCACAAATGTGTTGTTTCTGGTTGCAGTTCCCCCTTCCTCAAACATGTCTTTCCTGTTTGGAGTCTGTCTCAAAGAACAGAGAGTTAATAATCATGGGTTTGTATCAGAATCAGGGTATGAGATTGGAGGAGCAGAGGATTACAATGACTATTATATTAGTGATCTGGCAAATTTATTTGAGGGAACCCACCTGCTTACTATGAATGTAGAACTGGGGTGTATTTCTTATTAAAGGAACTTGAGCAAAACCAAATAAAGAAGAACAGTAATTGGGATACGTTACCGGAATTGAAACGTAATCGAAATTGAAAACGTAATCGAAATTGAAATGTGCATATAAAGCAAACCACAATAATGCAAGTCAATAGTGTTTTGGAATTCTTTTTTAATCAAATGAGGTTGATGATGGATACCGTGACAATCAAGGCATTTATTACATTAAAGTGTGTACTGAGTGATTTGAGTTTTCTTGCTTGTTCGGGTAAATGTGTGGAAGCTTTGTGTTTCTTGGACCCGGTTTTCACTGACCTTTTTTTTTTTATCACCATAACAACAAACATTTGTTCAACTTGTGTATAAAAACTTACATTTGTTTACTGATTCATAACCATAGCAGCAATTGCATGCATAGTAAGCTAAACCATTATTAAACCAAACAGAAAAATAATGTTAACATATACACACTAAAATCAGAGACTCTGAATAAAAATATGATCGGACCGAGCAATTGGAGATTTAATTTGTACTATACAAGAATAATCAGGAGACGAATCAAAGCCAGGCGTGTTATTGTTTATGTGTATTATTTTTCTATTATTTTAAGGAACTGGATGTCATTTGGGTTAGGGTTATGGTTAGGGTTAGTTAAAGCAACTTTCCTGCAATCAGAAATTCTGCTTGTTTCTAGCTACAATAAGTGCATCTATTTGATGTTTACACTAGGGTTGACACCATGGTCTGAGTGTTGAGAATTAAACCACTGTGTTGAATTCTCAGACTCGTTTGATCAGAAGGTTTTGTTATTTTCTATAACAGCATGGCTCTAAGCAACTCACAGTTTAATATATGTTCTCACTTTAACACACTATTCACAGGGACTTGTATGGTTCACATATCATATAAACAAAAAAATAAACAATATTAAAAATGTATATTTTTGTCACAGTAAAGTTTTCTAACACTAAATTTCTCAGTGACATGGGATTCAGTTAATTGAATTAATGATTAATTAAAAGTGAATTTAAAAATGGGTAAAAGCTCACAGGTCTGGTTTTGTAAATTTTGTAAATTAATCAGATGGATGTCAAGTCTAATGTCATGTATAGATGATGAAATAGCTATATAATAATAATAATAATAATAATAATAATAATAATAATAATAATAATAATAATAATAAACTAGTGTTTCATGAAAGAAAAGGTATTGGTTGAGGGCAAGACTCGTGTTCTGTTCAGGAGAGCAAAGGCTTTCATTACAAATCATAAAATAATCAATAACATGTGAACTTAGAAATATTTCCATGCATTTCAGAACTTCTTAATATTTGATATTCCTCAATTTCTGTTAATAACAACTCAAGCTGGCACAGACTCCAGAAGTTTGTATTGAACCTGACAATTTTGGATTAAATTTATCAGTGTGTCGTCTGAATGCAAATCCAGCGCTTCGTAAGACTCGCAGAAAACCTGGGTCAAAGTCACACATTTTCTTAAAATTTAAATAGTGACCCAGAAATTTGTGCAACATCTTGAATAGTGACAATGTAAACACGTTTCATTATTTGTTGTAGAAATGTTACATTTCAAAAACTATTCTAGCTTCAGATTTTTGGATCCCTGCTATATGTGTGGTGCTTGTGTGAAGACCCTGTAAGAATCTATGAGAATGGAGAGGAACAAAATGTAGTAGAGTTAAAAAAAGGAAAAAGGACAGCACCACAGATGGAAAGAGTTTTCTGCCTATTATTTTGATCATCCTCTTTAATGCTAAAACTTTGTGTTCCACACGGCCTGTACGCTCTTATCCATTGCTGGGCTGTGAGTGACCCTTTCCCATGGGAAAAATAATGGCTGTTCAGTTGGTGCTTAAAATACGTTACATCCCTGCGACTACTGCCTGTAGGAGTGTAAGCTCTTCTTCTTGGCTTAACTCACAGCTTTTGAATAGCTCTTAGTTTGATTTGTTTGGAAAATGAAACATTTCTGTATACAGGCTAATGGCTACGGAATGAGTATCTGTGTTTAATCATGAGTTTCAGATGTGCTTAGGTATTTTGGAGAGCAATTTACACCAGTGTGCTGTTCATGCCGTCTCCCTTCCCACTTTAAACCAAAACACAGATAGGATTACCTGATGGACTGGAATTTGTGGCTGTAGCCTCAGAATTAGGAGCTGGAGATAATGCATTACTGTCATGATATTTAAACCATCCTAGGACTGTATTGATAACATTTGTTTTGTTTTGTTTTTACACCAGAGTGTAGCTTGGTTTTGGTTTTGGAATGTGCTTAATGTGTTTAATGTGTTTTTTTTTTCCATCATAATAATTTATTTACAACGCCTGAATGACTTATGACTATTATTAGGAGTTAGGCTACAGTATATGGGCTGTTTTTGTCATCACAGTTTCTTGGAGTCATTTCTTGCGGTTTTTTCCACAGTTCCGCCGGATTCTCTGTGGGAAGAAGAGATCGAGTTTTGCTGTCACAAAAACGTATTAAAAGGGATGGGATATTCATGGATGTTGCATTCCAGGTGTTTAAATAAAGCTGATGCAACACTTGGATCACTTGGCTTGTTTCCATGTAGGACAGTTTATGGCATTTGGTTATGTTTTGCTTTAGATTCCTGGCACGTATTCTTAGTGTGAAGCACTGGAAAGAGCTAAAGGTGCTTACAGTTATTCTCTAGTCTCAGATTCATGGCATTACCAAGGATAAACTGATAGCTGAAATTGCATGTTCTCTACTATACAACCCAACTGTTCTGTACATTTACATTTAGTACATTTAGACAGATTGAGTGCATGGTTTGCTTTAGCTTTGTGACAAGAGAACAATGAGCAGACAGCCTTATATCCAGGCGTGATCAGGGTGTGCCTGGACGATGTCATCCACACTCCTTCCCTTGGTTACTGGAACACCCTGACAGCATAAAGGAAGAAATTGTGCAACAAGTCCTATTTGTTTTTTGGTTACACTAACACTTTCAGTAGAGCAAAGCAGAGCTTAGCTCATAGTTTATGGTAAGCAATCTGTGATAGAATCAATCTCAGAGCCATTTCATTACATAATAACCTCTCTTAATGCACTGGTTGTTCAAACCTGAATGGGTTATAGATTATTTTTGCCCTCTGTTTATAATTTAACATCCAGTCAATTTCTAAAACTGTAGTCTGAGATTTACAGAGAGGTTCATTCAATTCACATGAGACTAGGTCTTTAAAATCAGCAAAATATTTTTTTTCTAGATTTTATAATAAATTCATTCATTTTCTACCGCTTATCCGAACTACCTCAGGTCACGGGGAGCCTGTGCTTATCTCAGGCGTCATCAGGCATCAAGGCAGGATACACCCTGGACGGAGTGCCAACCCATCGCAGGGCACACACACACTCTCATTCACTCACGCAATCACACACTACGGACAATTTTACAGAGATGCCAATCAACCTACTGTACCATGCATGTCTTTGGACCGGGGGAGGAAAGCCCCAATCACGGGGAGAACATGCAAACTCCACACACACAACAAGGTGGAGGTGGGAATCGAACCCCCAACCCTGGAGGTGTGAGGCAAATGTGCTAACCACTAAGCCACCATGCCCCCTTATAATAAATTTATTATAAATAAAGAAGGAATAAAATATCAGTTGCCAACAGAAAAATTATTAGAAACCTTCCTGAACTTTGAAGAAATATACCAGACTGATCTTGTGCAACAATTGCATCATGGTGGCACTCTCGCGTATTGGTTAGAGTGTATCCAGTGTGCGGGATTTGATTACATTTACATTTACATTTACAGCATTTGGCAGACGCCCTTATCCAGAGCGACATACATAAGTGCTTAAATCTCTAACACTGAATACATTAATGCTGGTTCACTAGGTTACATACTTAAGATACCAGGAGTTTAAAACATTTGTTCAAAGTTACAATGAAAAAGTGTCAAAGGTTTTTTTTTTTTTTTTTTTTTTTTAAATGCAAAGGATAAGGAAAGAAGTGCTAGTTGAAGTGCTTCCTGAATAAGTAGGTCTTCAACCGCCGCTTGAAAATAGCCAGTGACTCGGCTGTCCGGACCTCTATGGGAAGTTCATTCCACCACCTTGGTGCCAGTACAGAGAAGAGTCTTGTAGTATACTTGCCTCTTACCCTGAGAGATGGTGGAACCAGTCGAGCAGTGCTGGTAGATCGGAGGTTACGGGGTGCAGTGCGAGGAATGATGAGGGCTTTGAGGTAAGAGGGAGCTGGTCCATTTTTGGCTTTGTAGGCCAGCATCAGTGTTTTGAACCGGATGCGTGCAGCTACCGGAATCCAGTGGAGGGATCGCAGCAGCGGGGTGGTATGCGAGAACTTTGGCAGGTTGAAAACAAGCCGGGCAGCTGCATTTTGGATCATTTGCAGAGGACGGATTGCGTTCATAGGTAGACCTGCCAGCAGTGCATTGCAGTAATCCAGTCTAGAAATGACAAGAGACTGAACAAGTACCTGATCAGTCTGTGTGGACAAAAATGGCCGAATCCTGATTCTCACCTCTGCCCTGTTTGTGGAGTTTGCATGTTCTTCTCATGCTTCAGGGGTTTTCTCCAGGTTATCTGGTTTCCTCTCCAGTCCATAGATTTGCACAGATCTGTTTTTTCTGCAGTGTATGAATGGCACGCTGTCCAAGGTGTCACCTGACTTGTGCCCCGAGTCTCCTGACTTGCGCCCCTATTCCACAACAGCTGCCAGCTATCTGGGGCAAACATGTGCTTCCACCCAAACACATTGTTTACACTTTGTGCTACAGTATATCACAGGACAACATAGCACACTCAGATGAGAGCACTATCTGCCCTCTTCCACATGCTCCATGCTGATTGACATGGGAAGAAAGTGTCTCTCAGCCAGGGACCTCTTTCTGTTATGCAAAATTTTAATGTATAACAATGGCTACAGGACCAAGGGCCAGAAAGATTTTGTGATTAAATGATATTTTGGATCGATTAGATCTTAGTGAACTACCATATGATATATTTCTGTCAGGACCACTTTGTCAAATGAGAGTTGATTAGATGATAGCATACAGTTAGTGTTGGCGCTATGGTTCTGTTCGGGGTTCTGTGCGCTCGCATGGACTGAGCTGCTACACCAGGAACTATAAAAAATAGAATAGACACCCCCCCCCCCCCATAACAGAGCCAGTGATCATGCATAGAGGTTTTTTTTTTTGCAAATAATAAATGAATACATGGATACATAAATAAATAAATAAATAAATAGCGAGAGGGAGAGAGAGAAAAAATAACTGGAGATTTAAGACGTAAACTGGTACAACGAACACGGGTTCCGGTGGAGTCGGGGTTGGAGGAGGGAGTTTAAGTCACAGCAGCAGCGACGCGCTAGAAAGCGGCTCAATGAATGGGAATTTAAATGGTAGGGTAATAAGGATGACGTAACCGAATTGGTGCACGTCGTGGACTGCTGATTAACAGCTGATGCACGCTTGACGACGTGGCCTGCCAGAACTAACGCAAAGCTTAATTTATGGTGACTCTGCATGCTTTTTTATCATACAGACAGCGTTAATATTTTGACGTTTAAAAGAACAATTTATAGGAGGAATTGAATTTTTTTAAGTACTTTTCACTATGGGTTATGGTTTACTACATTTCCCACAATATTTGGGAATTTAGAACATGCTAAATAGAGCAGAGTGTTTTTTGTCTGCCAAACTCTTTCACCTCCTTATCTGTACACTCAGCTCATGCTGATCAGGTGATAACTCCTGTCAGAGTCATTGTACTTGTCAAGTCAATCGCTAACTAGCCGACTGGTATACAGTAGCTGCAATGATTCCAACATTTGCTGTTTTCTCCAATTCTAAGCTAGATTTCTCATTAATATGACATTGAACATTGTTACCTATTTTATACTGTTGTAAGACTTAAGTGAAGTTATTTTTAATGGTATTCCGCAGCATTTTTACAAAGGCCATGTGAAATGTCCACATAAGTATGACTAAAGATAAAAGATTGGAAGTTAAAATCTTAAACACGGCTTTGAATTCTTCATGTCTTTTTAGCTTATTTTATGATGACTGTTTTTGGAATGTTTATTTTTGCAGTTTAAGCCAATTTTATTACCACTATTCTCATGTGGTACAGCGAAACAGCAGACAGACTGCCAGAACACTGTGCCGACGTCTGGATGTTGACGTCTTGATCTTAAGCGGCCTCCAGGGCAGGGGTCATTGGCCGGGCAGTTCACTAGGCCCATATATGCTGTTTTAATTGTTTCTGGAACTAGGAGTCTATTTATCTCCCTAAACCATAAACCCATGTTCTCTCCAAATGACTTTTGTTAATTTCATTGTTGCTACATTGTCTCTATGATTATTGGGTTTTAACTATTTTAGATGAGCATTCATTTGTCAAACTTGGCTCTGTAGTGCTTCTTACGTTATAGATTTACTTTTGTTCTTCAGATACATGATATGGCCAATGGTTTTGTGGACACAAGATTATGACACCCATAAATGAGCCTTCCACAAAATGTACACAAAATGAACACAAATTTGGAAGCACGTTCATTCATTCATTCATTCATTCATTTTCTACCGCTTATACGAACTACCTCGGGTCACAGGGAGCCTGTGCCTATCTCAGGCGTCATCGGGCATCAAGGCAGGATACACGCTGGACGGAGTTGGAAGCACATTATTGCCCAGGTTTTGTTTGTGTGCTATTCAGTTAAGATGTCCTTTCAGTATGTCCTTCCTGTCCTTTCATATATGAAAGTGTCCTTTCATATACACACACACACACACACACACACACACACACACAATATAACATCCAATTTAAAGTGTGTGCAAAAATCGGCATCTTGGAATTTAACTTTTTTTGAGATGAAAGTAGACTTTTAATGTTTTTTTCACAATTGTGAATTGGAGCTTGGAGGAATTCTAGACCCAGTGTGATCTTATTTATAACAGATTATATGCTCTTTTTTAACCCTGCTTAGGAAATGAAGGGTGGGTAGCTATAGGAAACTCAAAAGATAAAATTATAAGAGCAAAGAGAGATGGAGGATGTGAGAGAAATGAGCTAGAGGTACAGCAGCACCCGGACATGTGTTTATACAACGGGTTTGCAGAGTTTGCATTATCAGACATTAAGTTGGTAGGCACTGAGTTGCTAACAGGGCAATTTGCTAATGTTTCCTTTGTGTGGCCAAAGACAATGAAATGACGAAAATCCAAGCCCAACATCTATCTTCAAAGAGCTGAGTGATGTTTAATGGACGTAGGAAAAAGGAAGAACTAAAGGCTTACTTTATCCATGTTTCACTGCTATCCGTTAACTATCATGGGGTTTTACTTGTATTCAGCATTTTATTTGAGTGTTTCCAGGTTGTGTGCCAAAGGAAACTTTACTGTTCTGGATCCAGCTTATACTGGCAGGATAAAAGATGCTGAGGGGAGGGAGGGGACATTATAGCCAGCTGATGGGACATATTTCACATGCCAGTGCTTTTGCTTTTTTAAGCCAAGCTGAAGTATGTGATGAATTTAAACGTTAGTTTCCTTGAGAAATTAAAAAAAAAATATATAAAGGATATGACTTGTTAGAGGTTTGTTTAAAAGGATATTACCGTTGATTGATTCATGCAGTGGAGTTTTGTGCCATTAGGAACATGTGCACCATTTAAACCTGTGTTATTGTGTTTCCACAGAAGGAAGTGAAGGACGTGTTTGCAGCCATCATTTTTGAGGCATCATACAGCCTGGGCAAGCATGTTCTGGAAGAACGTCGTGAGAATGAGCTTGCTGCACTCTCGCCTGTACTGCGATGGAGAAAAGGAGACAAGATTGCAACAAGGAATGAGGTTAGATAGTATTGATTATCCAAAAGAGTTCATGGTACACTCATCCCCTTCGTTTTTACTAGTTATTTAAGATTTTAATTCCCAAGACATTAAGGATGTTGACTTTACTTGAGAGGAATGTTTGTTAAGTGTTGGCTTTATTTGTGTAAAAGCTTATCATCTTAACGGTCACATTTTTGTTTATCCCATATGTTTTACCCATGAATATAAAAATCTTTCACTACATCAGGAATCAATTATGATGGAATTATTATCCTTTCTAAATATTAACAGTTTTTATTAATATATAATAAGTACCCTCAAGGAAAAGGTGCTCAATTTTTAATTATTCCAACAAAAATATTATTTTATTCTGGAGGACTGGAACTGGAATTCTCTTTTGGAAGGTGAGCATTGAGCCGCCCTTGATCAGAGAAATGTCCATGAAGTGTCTAAGCGCAGTGTCTGAACTAAATTCTTGCACAATAGCACCCTCTAGTATGATATTTATCACGATGACATTTAAGTTGTGTAAACATCCTGTACTTCTTCTGTTTGCAGACTTGGTTTGAGAAGAACTGTCTGTCTGATGACTGTGCTGCTGACCTAAAGCTGCATGGCAAACTGCTGCTTTCAGGGTAAAATTGTCCGTCTGTTATCCTGTTCTCTTCCTTGTCGCTCCCGTTGTACTTGGCGGCTGCTTGCTGGTCTGTTTTAGGACTGTGATGTCATGAAGGTTGAGTTGGTGTGGGTGTGTATACTGGGGCTCTGACACATGCTTGGCTCCGAATAGCACTGGATGCCGTCCAGCGTCCAACATTTAAGGAGGTTTCAGCGTCTGCTTTGTAGTGATTTAGGTCTTTTTGTAGAAAAAAAGGCAATAGTGTTTCCTTAACCTTACTTCAGAATCAATTCATTTGTTTAGATATTTAATCTCTGGTGTGTGTGTGTGTGTGTGTGTGTGTGTGTGTGTGTGTGTGTGTGTGTGTGTGTGTGTGTGTGTGTGTGTGACTTTTCCTGTTCATCATTCATATCAAACTCATTTCCATCAAACTCAACCTTAAAGAACCTGAGAAACATATTGACGATGTTAAGGCTGTGCTTTGCGTGCATACTTCCTATTGATTAACCGTTACAGAGATGTAAATCCTCACCTTTAAGCCATCCTTAATGAGTTTCTGTGATGTTTTTGTTCACTCAGACATCACATCAGGCCCCATCTTGCTCTCGGTGGAGTGAAAAACGTCTCTCTCAACATAACCATCGTCAACTCTGGCGATGACGCTTATGACACCAACATCTACTTTAATTTTTCCAGGGAGGTTCACTACATAAACTTTCTGCAGAGGGTGAGTCATTAAAACACAGACATATGTAGCATATTCTAGCAATGCAAAACAACAGAGAGATAGCCAGGTCTGTAAAAGAGGAAGTACAGGAAACAGGAGGTGCCACAGATTTACTGATGGGAGCTGAAGCAGCTGGTTAGCATTATATCTTTTAGCCTCCTTTAATCATCATATCTCAGCGTTCAGGAGCATCTTTTAAGCCGACCTCCAGTTCCATGTGTTTTACTGAAACCAAAGTTATCAGAGTGCATTCTGTTGTAGGAACATGTGCTCCTTGTGAGATATCCGTCACACTGGACTTACTCAGACTAGAACAATGTGTGGACTTTTCTTTACAGTGGAAAACAAATGTGGGTCTGACAGGCGTAATCGCAGTTGAGAACTTCCAGTTTTGCTTGCTCAAATTTATTCCACCTGTCAAGAATTTTTAGAAATAAGTTTAGGAGTTACAAAAAAAAATCTGAATTTTTTTTTTTTAATGTGATTTTTAAATAAATATATATAGTGGGGTCCAAGTGACCACTAATTGCTTTTGTTTGGCATTCTTTTTTAATTGAACACAAAGGTTTTTATTACAAATGCTATTTTAGGCAATAACTATAGTGAAAATCTTAAAAATACTTGAATGCATTTCAGATTTTCTTAGTATTTGGTATGTGACCTTTTTGCTGAAATGATTGTGTGCACTGATGGTGATATTTTACTCCCAAGTTTGTGTAAATCCTAAAGAAATGTGTCTAATCTGAACACGTTTTTGAGGCGAAGAGATAAGGAGTTCACATAATCAGTATCACACAAATTTATTTGCTTATATAAATAGTGACCTAGACATTTTCTCAGATTTTCAGTGCGGTGTCAGATTTTTGGACTCCTCTGTACATCACTGCATGCTTCACATTAAATAATAATTAACTGGCATGGACGTCACCAATTGGTTAACATGAACGCACCACAAACGTCCATATGTACCGTGAGAAATGTTTAGGGAATTAATACAGTTCAGGGACTCTTAATATAAAGAATTAAAAATATATATAAAATTATTTCTTTTATATACAGTATATATCAACTGTGCACTGTTTATATGGGGTTTTCTGCTGTTGTAGCTGGTCCAGTGGTTTCATGTATTTTGTGTTTTCAGGTGCCTTTCTGCTCACCATGGTTGTAAAGTCTGCTTATGTGGGTTACTACAGTTATCTAATGATTTTTTTATATTGTGCTGATTGACTGATTAGATTGAACATTTAGGTGAACAGTTGTCCCCAGTTTTGTCTGTGGTGTGTGTTTGTGTGTATGTAGAGTATGTAGTTACACACACACATGCACACATAAAAAACAGGATTTTTATTGTTGTACAGAGGTCATGACCCATCTGGAAAGAACAATACATACAGGAATCAGCACTGTAGTAGCTTTTCTATTATTGTACACCGTTTTTCAAAATACTGCAGCTCAGAAAAAGAGTTAGCAGTGTTGATATGATTCCTTGCAGTGCGGAGGTCAAGCCAGAGCAGTTCCCATGGTGGTCTTACCCGCATTGCTGCACCAAATGAGAACTCATACCCTCCTTTTGTTTTGTAGTAGACTTCATTGTTTATGTTTTTTTTTAACAACTGTATTCCTGGGCTAAGCTGCCCAGCTAATGAGTTTCAGAAATTCCTTCAGAATCACAATGTTTTGAGTCTGTGAAATGTGTAGACACACACAGTGGACTTTATTTCTAGATAGATACTGGTTCAGGGACAATGAAAAAATAATCAAATGGCCATATTTTTTAACTTTTCCTTTAGCAATCTTGGTAAGTTTACATTTACTTGTATTAAAATAAATGTGGGAGTGCCACGAGATGTGGAGACTAAAGTGAGGGTCTCCTGGGACTTGTCATGTTCACTAAACCATCTCCGCACAAACAGGCTTTCTGAGCATAAGCCAGCGAAAGTGAGACAAAAAAAACATTCAAAACATAGAGCAAACATTCTCTCTTGTCCAGAGAGACTGTCCATATGTCGGGTCTTTCTCACAGACTGCCAGGTGGCGATGGGTAAACAAACTGTCTTCACTTCTTTCACTTCCTTTGCCCTCGCCTGAGGGAGCATTTGCTGTTTGTGAAGCAGCAGTGCAGTCAGGCGACAGAGAAAATTCTGCCACCCCAGAAGTCTTAGGAATCCCCTGTCATTTCTGGTGCACGTGGATGTGAGGGATACATATTTATTCTCATCGTGACGAAAAAATAACACTCTGCCAGCCTGGGCCACACTAAGAGCTCAAGGACTACATTTTGTCTAAACTAGGATGAAGTGATTAAAACAAGCGACATGCGAAGTGACTCAAATATACACAGGCAAAGTAAACTCATTTTAAGTTCTAGGATTCACAAACATTTCTGTGCTCTCTCATCCCTGTTATCTGCATGGATTATTTATTGATATATTTTCTTCCAAGTGCACTCTACTCGTGCTAAGAATATCTCATTGTAAACTCAGAGAGGGGGAAGTGCGTAAGGTCCGTGACTCACGTGCAGCTCCGCAGCTCTGCGTCCTTCACTTCTCCTTCTACACAAAGTTTGATGAGCACCAGTTTGTCTGTTTTATCAGTGCACTTGTCAGAGTCAGAGTCTTCCCACGCATGGACTTTAGAAGGCCAGGTCCATGAACCATGAACGTTCATTCCCTGCTAGGGTCAATGCCTTATTGTTTACTCAATCCAGCCAAAGAAGCTACGCAGTGTTTGGAGAAGTGTCCAACCTCAAACCACACTGTCTGGAGGCTGTCACTTTTACTGTCCATTTTTGTATATCATTCTCTCTCTCTCTCTCTCTCTCTCTCTCTCTCTCTCTCTCTCTCTCTCTCTCTCTCTCTCTGTGTGTGGGTGTGTATGGGGGTGTCATAAGACTTTAAATTCAGTCTTACAGTATTACTGTTTTTTGGGTATGAGATATGAGATACACATTCACACCACCATACCAACCTAAACAATGGAACTTGACAAGCTATTTGTGTTCCATTCATAATCTCACTAATGGTTTGAATTGTCTTGTACTGTAGGGAAGTGTATTGTACAGAACTGTATTTTTTTTTTTTACCATTTCAGGCAGCAGGAAAGGAGGAAAATGTAGGATAAGGAAACTTTATTGCTAAAACCAGAATACAAAAGCCAAAACCAGGAAGCATGGTCAGGAGATCAACAAATAACATAAAACAGACTTAGAGAATTAGTGTAACAAAATACAGAAATAAAAACAAAATCCAGGTAAAAAAAAAGGCTGTATGCAAGGCTAGATATTGACTATACTAGGACACAGAGCTAAAGAGAGATAGTGTGTGTGTGTGTGTGTGTGTGTGTGTGTGTGTGTGTGTGTGTGTGTGTGTGTGTGTGTGTGTGTGTGTGTGTGTGTGTGTGTGTGTGAGCTTGAGTGTGTGTGTGTGTGAGCTTGAGTGTGTGTGTGTGTGAGCTTGAGTGTGTGTGTGTGTGTGAGAGAGTGTGTGAGTGTGCGTGAGTGTGCGTGAGAGTGCGTGAGAGTGTGTGAGTGTGCATGTGTGTGTGTGTGTGTGTGCGTGTGTGTGTGCGTGTGAGTGTGTGTGTACTGTATGTGTGTGTGTGTGTGAGTGTGTGTTTGAGTGTGTGCGTGCGTGCGTGTGTGTGTGTGTGTGTGTGTGTGTGTGTGTGTGTGTGTGTGTGAGTGTGTTTGTGAGTTTGAGAGTGTGTGTGAGTGCGTGCGTGTGTGTGAGAGTTTGAGTGTGTGTGTGAGTGTGTGTGTGAGTTTGTACTGTATGTGTGTGCGTGTGTCTGTGCGTGTGTGTGTGCGAGTGAGTGTGTGTGTGTTTGTGTGTGCGTGTGTGCACGTGTGTGTGTGTGTGTGTGTGTGTGTGTGCGCGTGTGTGCGCGCGCGTGTGTGTGTGTGTGTGTGTGTGTGTGTGTGTGTGTGTGTGTGTGTGTGTGTGTGTGTGTGTGTGTGTTATGGCTCTGTCCACCCTTATTTAAATGCCCAATAATTTTTCTGTAATTCTTTTTCTGGATACTAACCCCTTTTCTGGATACTAACCCCTTTTTTGGATACTAACCCCTTTTCTGGATACTAACCCCTTTTTTGGATACTAACCCTTTTCTGGATACTAACCCCTCAGCAGCCATTGTGATTTTCTTTATCACTGTCACTTACTGCCTAATTGGAGTGTCATCTGCTCTGTTGCTCAGTGGTAAAACCTCATCAATTTACTATTTAATAATTTAATACTCTAGTATTTCCTAATGTTAATTTCTCCTGCAGGAAGAGAAAGGCATTTCCTGTGAACTGATTCAGCTGGACTTCCTTAAATGCAGTGTGGGATTTCCTTTCATGAAAGCACAGACTAAGGTTTATACTTTTGTAAAATATATCGGCTTGTTTTTAAATGTAATAGTTCTATCAGTAGAAATGTTTCCAAGGATCAGTGTTTCTGGTCTTTTTTAAATGTGTCTGTGTTTCTATCTCTTTTAGTATCATTTGTCTGTACTTTTTGACACAAGTCATCTGTCTGGTGAAAATAAAACACTGCTGTTTTTAGTACATGCCAGAAGGTGAGTGTTGCTGTATATTTATTTGTCAGATATTTGGGACTGCTGTAATGTTTACATTTGTGCTTAACTGACTGGATTCTAAATCATGATTTTTAAAACCAGCACCAAGATGTAAATAAAATAAAAAACTCAAATGAATTCCACCCATAATGCTTTTTTTTTTAGAAGACTGAAGTACAGAAAGTTATTTAGTTAAACCTCACAGGCTGCTAGACTGAAAACACACAATGTAAAAAACATCTATGTAGCCAGTTACAGTAAGTGCTATTGTGTCTTTGTACTTTGTTACTGGCTCTCCTGTTAACCACTGCACTTGTGAATTTTGTTTGTGTAACTTAGTGCCAACCCAGAACATGAGAACAAATTACATGATAACACGTTGGAGCTGTCTATCCCACTGATGCACGAAGTGGACACAGCTGTGACTGGGTAAGAGTTCATTCCATCACAGTTCTAAATACAATTCACATCAAACACAATTCACATTAAAGACAATTTACATTAAACACAATTCACATTGAATACAATTTACATTCAACACAGCTCACATTAAATAGAATTCACGTTAAACACAATTTACATTAAATACAGTACAGTTCACATTGAACACAATTCACATTGAACACAATTCACATTGAACACAATTAACATTAAACACAATTTACATTAAATAGAATTCACATTAAATACAATTCACATTGAATACAATTCACATTATACACAGCTCACATTAAACACAGCTCACATTATACACAGCTCACATTATACACAGCTCACATTATACACAGCTCACATTATACACAGCTCACATTATACACAGCTCACATTATACACAGCTCACATTAAACACAGCTCACATTAAACACAATTCACATTATACACAGCTCACATTATACACAGCTCACATTATACACAGCTCACATTATACACAGCTCACATTATACACAGCTCACATTATACACAGCTCACATTATACACAGCTCACATTATACACAGCTCACATTATACACAGCTCACATTATACACAGCTCACATTAAACACAGCTCACATTAAACACAATTCACATTATACACAGCTCACATTATACACAGCTCACATTATACACAGCTCACATTATACACAGCTCACATTATACACAGCTCACATTAAACACAATTCACATTAAACACAGCTCACATTAAATACAATTCACATTAAACACAATTCACATTAAACACAGCTCACATTAAATACAATTCACATTAAACACAATTCACATTAAACACAGCTCACATTAAATACAATTCACATTATACACAGCTCACATTAAACACAATTCACATTAAACACAGCTCACATTAAATACAATTCACATTAAACACAATTCACATTAAACACAGCTCACATTAAATACAATTCACATTATACACAGCTCACATTAAACACAGCTCACATTATACACAGCTCACATTAAATACAATTCACATTATACACAGCTCACATTAAACACAGCTCACATTAAACACAGCTCACATTATACACAGCTCACATTAAACACAATTCACATTAAATAGAATTAACATTAAACACAGCTCACATTATACACAATTCACATTAAACACAGCTCACATTATACACAGCTCACATTATACACAGCTCACATTATACACAGCTCACATTATACACAGCTCACATTAAACACAGCTCACATTAAACACAGCTCACATTAAATACAATTCACATTAAACACAGCTCACTTTAAACACAGCTCACATTATACACAGCTCACATTATACAAAGCTCACATTAAATACAATTCACATTATACACAGCTCACATTAAACAAAATTCACATTAAATACAATTCACATTAATCAAAGCTCACATTAAACACAATTCACATTAAATACAATTCACACTGAATTCAATTCACATTAAATATAACTTATATCAAACAAAGCTCACATTAAACACAGCTCACACTAAACACAATTAACATTTAATATAATTCACATTCAATACAATTCAAATTATACTGTACACATTTCACATCGAACAGCTCACATTAAAAACAACTAACATTATATACAATTCATATAATACACATCTCATATTAAACACAACTCAAATTAAGCACACAACTACATGACTAAACTGAACTATATCTCTATACCGCTGTTATTTTCTACATAATTATATAAGACCTTTTGCATATTAATGTGTGATCATGTTCCTTTTATGGCAAGATTTAGATTTGAACCTCTAGCACAGTAAAAATGTTCAGAGTTAATTATTGTGCATGACTGTTAACAGCACACAGCCTGTGCACCTGAGCAGTGGCTTAGCAGCTGTTCTGGTTTTATTACCAAGCTTGATGTAATGCTAGGGATCTTCAGAATGAAGCAAGTCTGAGCCACTCCACCAGAGTCCTGTTTTAAACAAAGGCATAAACGTGAATATAAACAACTCTCTCCTGCAGATTGTCCCTCAGCTCCTAATGGTTTTGTTGAAAGTTCCTCAGACGTCAGTTTACTACAGAGAGAGTAATATTCCTATAGATATGAAGAATTTCAGCACCTTTATGTTATATAAAATATAAATAGATAAAACATTCATGTATGTCCTTTTTTCTTCGTCTTTCCATATAATCACAAAAATACACTTTTTCTGTTATGTTTCATGTTTCAGTGATGTTTTGTATCAATACCGCTTTTGAAATATCGATGTCAACCGTGCGATATTAGATCTAAACAGGTACCCAATATCTACTCGTATCTCCACAGTCTGGTTAATCCTTCCTCATTCGTGTATGGAAATTCTGTTGACCCATCTCGCTTTGTTCAGCTGGAGGACTTGGAGTGCAACTTCCAGCCTCTCAACTTTACTTTTCAGGTACCCTTTATTTAGTCAGGGAACTGGAAAGCTTATAGTGTAGATTTTCTGGCATACTCTAAAAGTTTTACATAAATAGAGGCTCTCTAGTGTGTCTTTTTTAAACAGTACCACTATCATGACAATCAAGATGATATCTAAAATACAAATAATTGAAGCTGGACCTCTGCATGTGTCCATTTCCCCGATGTTGTTGTTTTAGGTGATAAACAATGGGCCAAGCAGACTGCCGGGCTCCACTGTGGATATAAGGATACCTAACAGACTGGTGGGAAATGGAGCAGACATGTTCCACATCTTAGACACACAAGTAAGTACATCCTTTAGATTGTAACATGTTGGTTTAACCTTCATTGGAAAGATTAAAAAACTCTGTATGTATTATTTCTTTCATCAACATCACATCACTTGAATAGACTTATTAATAAGCAAGTCCCAGAGTGAAATCAGACTCAGATGAACACCCTCCTGTGTCTATAATTAAATCAATGTGATGATTGTCAGTGTAGCCTAAATACCTATTGAATAATCACCCAAGCTTATTATGATTAATAGTTTGATTCGACTATCAGAAAGTTTCTGTAGGTCAATATTAAAACCCATTCATGCAGAATGTGTCAACAAAAAGACTTGATATGTTAGATAGGCAGGAAATCATTTACTTTAGTTACATGTTCAATAACTTGTGTTTAAAGCCTCAGTTCACTACATGCTCTATTTTTCCCTGATTTTCTCCCTAACTTTGTCATTGCCACTTCCTAACATTGGGCTTCCCTCTCCTATCACACAACCGCTAACAAGTAGGCATCTGCCCCTTCTGCATGAATGAGCCCACATATGCCTATGATTGGATAGTGAACAGTGATTGACATGGGAGAGAGAGAGAATGCCACTCCTCCATCTTTGAATGGCTGTGGCATCATCAGGATTCAATCCCTAGATGTATATATATTAGAATATTCTGTATCTTCTTCCTCTTTCGGCTTTTCCCTTCAGGGGTCGCCACAGCGAATCATCTCTCTCAACCTATCCCTATATATGTGTGTGTGTGTGTGTGTGTGTGTGTGTGTGTGTGTGTGTGTGTGTGTGTGTGTGTGTGTGTGTGTGTGTATGCAGCTATACATAGTAGTTCAGAATCAGAATGGTCTTTATTGCCAGGTATGTTTTCACATACGAGGAATTTGTTCTAGTACAGTAGCTCCACAGTGTAAACAGAATGACAATGGTAAGAAATGAACACATATATAATAAAGACAGTTGTATGTACAGTGGAAAAATGTGCAAATTGAAATATGTATATGCAAATTGAAATAAAAATGTGCAATTGAAATATAAATAAGTATGTGTAAACAATGTAAGAATAGGGTTTGTTCTGTGTATGTTAAGTGTTCCTTTCCTTTGAGAAACCATGATCTGCTTTGCTAGTGCTTTAGCGATGTCTTCTAACAGTTTAGTAGAGTCATCGTTCTCAGTTAATAAAACAGCAAATACCTCATGTAATACCACATAATACTAGTAAATCTCACAAGAGCTCTTAATTTAAATGGAATAATAAAAAAAAATAACTTTGAATCTTTGAATAAGACCCTATTCAGGGCTATACTAGAATGTCATGATCAGCCTGTTAAAAGGTGGGCAGTCTGTCTATCCCACCCTTCAGTTCAATATGAGATTATTCAATGGAGGTTCAGAGAGATTTTACAGTAGGAAGGCTGCCTTTTTTTCGCTCCTTTACAGTGCCACAGATCTGCCTTTGTGTGGGAAAGAGTATGAGTTATACAATACAATACCTCACAAGTAAGGAAGATAAGGAAGGAAGCATCAGGAAAAGGTCAAACGATAAAGTCCTAAACTTAGAAAAGTCTTAGAATATCAAAATACAGCAACTTTAAGAGACATGGGTTCAGGTTTTCATTTCAAGGGATTAAAAGAAAGCTTACTATTTAACTGCCAAGGAACCTTTGCTTTACTGGGGTATGATGAGGTGCTGATGTGTAGTGACTCTATTCTCACTGGGCTTTTCATCTTGGGCTGAAGGAGGAATGTGATTTATTCAGGAACAAACTGATTTATTGCACGCACAAAATCAGGGAGTATATGGCTCATTGTATGTTGAGACATACCAGATTGGCCATTTATCTTTTTATGAAACATAGCAATAGAAAATCTATCAAAAAACTTTACAGGTATGGCAGGATTTTTTTTTATGACAGAAGTTGAATTGTTGTTAGCGAAAAGGTTATGACCACAACAGAAAAAAATTAAATATGTGTAATTTAAATGAATAGCAATTCAATTAGACCGATATTTTAAATATATTAAAATTAAATAATCAACGTGTTTACATTCCTTAGTTTTCTTATGCTGAAGCTTGCAATTTATTTCTTTTTTCAGAATTTACAGGGATTTCACCATATTTTTTTTGCAAATGCTTGTATAATTGCTTTATAAATAAATCTGTTTACATCCAGCTTGATAAATGAGGACCAGTGTATAGAGTATATGCAGTTTCAGAGATTTCTTTTTATTAGATTAGATTTTAGATTAGATTCAACTTTATTGTCATTACACATATACAAGTACAAGACAACGAAATGCAGTATTGCATTTATAAAGTGTATGTGATTGTGACCTGTTTTGAATTAGTCAGAGAGGATCTAATATATATTGGATTGCTTTTGGAAAATAAGTAAAAATATTGCATCTAATTAACATTTTTGTCACTTTAATTTTAATTGATATGGAAAATGTGTTTAAAAACACTAGCCTGTGATGATGCAGAGTTTTAATTCAATGTTTTCCTGTTCGTTAAAGACTTATAGTGTTGAGGCTGGTTGTAAAACCATCATTTGACGAATGTCAGGATAAAATGACACAGCTGTGGGTGGCATGAGAGCAAAACAATGGGGAAGCCATTAGACATTTCCACAGATGGAAGCTCCTTTTCTGGCTGGAGAGGACAGAAGTGAAAAAGGCTGGGGGTGGGGGTCCTGTCAGGGGACAGTAGTGTGAGGTGGAGGTTAAGTAATAAATCACTTGAAATGAGGAAATCTGTTCAGGAGGAGTCTCTGAACTCCTACTGATTGACCATCCTTTTATCTCTTAAATCAGCCAGAAGGTCAGAGTTTATCCATGTAGAATGTGGATGACTATACGAGGCACATCTCGGACTCATAGGATACAACTAATGTCTTCATAAAACCGCTCTGAAACTGGAACGGAATGATGTACTGTATGTTAAACTTGGATTTTTGTACATTTTTGTAGTATACGTAATTCTACATTTATGCGCAATATTTATTGAACGACGCAGCCAACACTCATTAGCCCCAGGCCTTCAGCTGCTTGTAAGGCATTTCAGATAGAAAAAAGCTCAAAAGAAAGTCTTGTTTCACAGAGATTGCTATATACTGTGTGCAGCTAATCAGAGTGCACTCGTAAGCCATTTTCACAGCCAGAAATCTTCAGGCTTCATATCATTTAAACTTGCCACCTTCAAGCACTATTTAAACAGGTTGCAGACATTTATATTTAAAATGTGTGAAGTATTAAGATCTGAAAGACTGATTGCACTAATTGTCATTCACAATGAGGTTCCAGATCATTTCCAAGGAATCTATTATGTCTATTCCTGTGTACGTTTTCTCATATTAACCCTTTTCTGGTAAATAACTCTTAGTCCTATGTAAGTGTGTGAAAGGCTTTTGTGGTGTATTCCAGGTAGCTGAAGGCAAAGGGAACTGTACATGGCACAGAAACCCCACACCATGCGTCATTCCCCAGGACAGAGAGAGTATTTTCCATACCATCTTTGCGTTCTTCACCAAGTCTGGCAGGAAGGTCTTGGTAAGCCAAGAATGAACTTCTCCTCTTCCTGAAAAGTCAATATTCTGTTGGGTTTATGTTATGATATACAGTCTCCACAAACTACATATACATTTAATACAATGTTACTTTTAAAGCACCATACAAGATAGTACCATACACTCTGTGTATGTGTGTGATATAATAATGTGGTGACTTCTGTCTACAGGACTGTGACAGGCCAGGAAGAGCCTGTCTAACTATTTCCTGTAAGCTAAGATCCCAAGCTAAAGACGAAGCTACAATTATTGATGTGCAAATGCTACTGAACACTGAACCACTAAAGAAAGTAAGATCGGTCTTGACCAATAATAATCAGATATGTTCACCAAACAAAACAAAAAATTGGTATATTAATAATAATAATTTTTTTATGAGATACTTCATCAGCACCTTGTCATATTGTATATTAGAGTGGACTGGCTCTGTTTTCATCCACATAGTAAATGTGTCCTGGTTTGTGTTTAATGCAGGACAGCTCCTCGGTTATTCAGTTTGTGACACGAAGTCATGTCCAAATAGACAGCCGGGCTATGGAGGTGTCCGATGGCCTACCAGAGGACATTTCAGTGAGTTGAAGTCTATTATCAGTTATATTTTTAAAATATTATAGTTAGCATTGTGTCAAGGTGGTTCATTTATACACTGCACACTTAACAAATTGCTTTCTGGGTGACATTGAAGGGAAAGCTGATACTGAAAATTTCATGAGTCATGAGCCAGATACTCCATCACTCTCTAAAGCTCTAAACACAATGAGATTAAGATTGAGGTGAAGAAACCCCTATCCCCTCAAACCCATCCTGACCTCATTTCCCAAAATTCTTCTGGTTGTCTGCTGATCCCAGTAGAAATTTGTGATTATTATGGCGATAGTGGAGGTAAAGTGGAGCCCTGGCTCTCAGCCGATTGAGTTTCTGAGCCACTTCTGGGACCTGACCACCACTACCAAACATGAAGTAATTTAGAATGGTACTAATATAATGGACCTGTGTCCAGCTGATGTTCCTCTGCTGTAAGTAAGTACAGGTCATTCCCCTCTGTCCCAAGGCAGCTGTTTTCATTAAAGAGAGTGGATCATCACTTTTACAGCAAAACCAGTTGTTATAAAAACTCAATTATACCTTGGCTTTATTTTAGTGTCTCATTATATTTGCAATTTTATTAAATATTTTAACAGGTTAATGTGACTTTAAAAACCCACAAGAGATAGCCATACTTGGTTTGGTTACATTTAATACAAATCATTTTAGAAATGCAGACCCCACCCTCAACTAGAGCACAATGTGGTTGTGAATGTGGAATTTTGGCTGCATATCTGGGTAGTGTTTTGCTTTGTGCTAGATAACCAGAATGCCAGAAGACTCTTGAAGACTCTTAGGTAGGATTTGCTTTGATTTGATAATGGTGAAGAGACTGGGAGGTGATGGGGCAGAAACATCACCACTAGAGAAGACAGATGGAACAAATGGGAATTTGTAGAAAGTTAATTAGGAAGAAGCTGGAGGTGTGTTCTATCCATCCAAGAAATTCTGCCTTGAATAGTGCAGAACTGCCAACTATGGGGATTTCTGTTTTTGAATCAGTTGTATCCAGTTCTCCTAAGTCATGCGCCATTAATGTCCACTGGCAACAGTGATTTGTACTCGTTCTAGATGTGGGAATTTGAAAGCAGTGTTGTGGTTCAGGCTTGGATTTAAAACTCTATTTTTGTTACTGCACTTCAGGTTAAATTCTTCCACATTTTAAGGTCACACACCATATATTGAGAGACAGTACTAACATATGACAGAGGAAGAGATTACTTAGAACAGGGTTTATGTAAAAATGTATGAAATTTATGAACAACTAGTATGTTTCAGTATATTTCGGCTCTATTTTCTTTTTCTTTTTAATTCGCTACAATTTCAGTGCCTGTCTTCATACTTCTTAAAGGTTAAGGTTCAGATTAAGGCTCTATTGGGTTGTGATGGTCTTTTGTTCCTATCTGTAAAGAAATAATTGTGAGAATCTATGATTTTTTTTATCTAATTTTGCTTTGTTTCATTGCAGCTGGTGTTTGAGGCATTGCACAGTCAGGAGCCCAGGGGTTATGTGGTGGGCTGGATCATTGCCATCAGTCTGCTAGTGGGGATCCTCATCTTCCTCCTGCTGGCTGTGCTGCTCTGGAAGGTATTGTTTTAGCCTATAAAAACCATAATGATTGACTAAGAGCATACAGTCTTGTGACTCTAGGCTTAGTCATAGTCACGGGTGTTTTGCCTCTTACTTAGCTCTTTACCTCCTGACCTGATACTCTGTACATTCACAATGCTTGATTGTTTAAACAATTCACAAAGGTCATTGAAGAATGTGAACCTTCAGGTCATACATGCATTATCATACTCCAGACAGCAGCAAAATTCAAGTTTCATTGTGAAAACTGTTCTGTCAGTTCAAAAGATATAGCTTATATTTGCTGAGTCATTTCTTTGGGCTCGGATGCTTTCACAATATTATAATAACAATGTCTTAAATCGTGCTATGTACTTGCACATTTCTCTTTAATGATGATGATTTAAAGGCATCCTTCAGAAATTCTACAGTCCCAGGCCATTAACAGACAGTGTGAGAGTCTTTCCTTCCCTTTTTTGAAAGCATCACATGCCCCAAAGGCATAATATATACTGTCATTTACACACTTGTCTTGTGAAGGGCAGCTTTTGTTGGAAAAACGGCCTAAGGGGCCAATTAAGAGATCCCTTCCTGTCATTGCGACCATGAAAAGGAC
Organism: Tachysurus fulvidraco; assembly: GCF_022655615.1. Lineage (NCBI taxonomy): Eukaryota > Metazoa > Chordata > Actinopteri > Siluriformes > Bagridae > Tachysurus > Tachysurus fulvidraco. Next base: position 7,633,535 of record NC_062521.1, on the reverse strand, counting down.
AAAAGCAAGTGCTCCCATGAATTTACAGCATCTCGAAAGATATATGGCAATGAAACCCATTTCAAACTTGTTCCCTCCAAATTCTTACTTTTATTTTCTTCCATTTTCCACCAGGAAAAACACAACAAAATGTTGGAATGTTGGTACAGGGATACATTTCACTCTCACTCCCAAACACCCTGAATTCTGCCAAAACAAACCCCTTTTACAAGAGAAGCATACATCCAGCATAGAGGATATTCAGGAAATGCCTGAGGAGAACGGAGGTCTATATCAATAAATAGCACACAAAGCAAAGACAAATCTACTGAGTCCCCCAAAGAGAAACATCATTTTTACTGCTCTGACAGTTACTGACCTTCATAGTACTGTATATTGGGGGATATTTATTTCTCTTCCTGGTTATACAGTAAAGATACAAACTGTATGTCTGTCCATCACTCCATCTGTCGAATAAGTCCTAAATTTACCCTTGAAAATGTATACATGTGTGACAAGGCATTAATGACCTCTTCCAAAAACACACTTCTTGTCTCACAGTTCTCATTTGCACAGGGTTGTAGGGTTGTGTTTTTATTATTATTATTATTATTATTATTTATTTCCCAGGTCTTCATAATGGTTCTCACAATCATCCTCTTCAAATGTGCATTGAAACTGACTCAGCAACAACTGACTGAGTGTTAGCAAGGACCGATCATACCATGATGAACAAAACATGACAAAGAATATACCTGTACATGATGTAACTTCTCATTATGTGAGAATGTGAAACAAACTCCAATTAACTGATTTGAGCTACTGTTGCACCAGTTGGCTTTATGGCCTGGTCTTCATCAGCGATCATGTGAAGACTTCAGCAGGAAAGAATTAGTGTTACTGTAAGTCTGTGGTGAACTCAGAAATGATGAACTCTGTCCATCAGATGGAGTGATGGACAGACATACAGTTTGTATCTTTACTGTAAGTCTGTGGTGAACTCAGAAATGATGCTGACCTGTTAGTTCCTTAGGAGCTCTTGGTTGCTTAATTCCACTCAACTACAAACTATTGTAGAAAGGACATTATTTACATTTATATTATTATCTGAGCCTGGTTCCTCTCAAGGTTTCTTCCTCATATCATATCAGGGAGTTTTGCCTTGCCACTGTAACCTCCGGCTTGCTCATTAGGATAGATGTTAGAGATCTAGAGTAACCTCATTTTAAAACTTGAAATTGAATTGAATTGTAATGTAACCAAGTATGATTCATTATCTAATCTAGATATTTAACTAATGAACTAACTATTTATCTTTAAAGCACAGACATGCTTTTACATAGAGCTACTGCTTGTACAGTTTTGTGTTGCTAAAGGGACTGACAAAATGCTAATGAACTCGCATTCTTTGTCAACGTGGACATTTTCCACTGGATATTGCACTGCAAGCAATTACTTTAATTATCACTTTATTGCAGCACAAAACCTGGTTGACTTTGCCAGAAGGTTCAGACTTGGATTCCCATGTCTCCAGATTTAAACCCCAGTGAAAGTCAAATTGTATTACAAATTATAAAGGCGCTTAAAATATACACCATAAAGGAAATGATCAAATGTGTCTCCAAACTTTTTAAATTTTAGAAAATATCTCTCTCTAAGAGTAGAAAATACTTGAGAAATTGTATGTTGTTACAATATTATTATTAGTAGTAATATTTAGCCATTTTTATACTTTATTGAGTAGTATTGAAATTGAATGCTTGTAGTCTTAATTTGTTAGTACTTTTGCTAAATTTGGTATATTTATATGTTAGCGTATTTTCTAGGTAAAAAAATGTTATTGTGTCGAAACAGAAATCACTAATAGTTACTTTTAAAAAGATGTTTTAAAAAACACCATATTTCAGCAATTAAAAACATTTACCTTTTACTTGTATGTATTTATAAAATTGTTTTACTTTTAATTCAGTGCAGTGTTTGAGCTGGATACTTTTCGATGAGTGAGAGTTTGACAGATTAGTTTCATTACTTTGCCCACTCCTGGGTGATTATTTTGAGAGGACAAAAAAGGGAAAATTGGGTCAAAATATTGCTTACTGCATTTTTTATTCTTAATGATTTTGGCTCATTTTTATGAAGGGTGCAAATAATTCTGGAGGGCACAGTGACAATGTAGGTGAATGCTAATGATCTTTAGTTACTCTGAGTGAATAAATAAACAGTTTGTATTGCTGCTGCTGCAGAGGAAGGTGTAGCCTGCATATTATTTGTGTTTCAGGAATTTTACTTCATTAACATCTGTGTATCTTGTAAACACTATGTTCACCAAATCAAGCTTGTACTGTATGAGTTCAAGAAAAGCTGGCCTTTGTGGAGAAAAAGCAGGTTATAGATTATTATTATTATAGTTGCATTTAATTTATTTAGAAACCATGTCAATCATAACCAATGCTACCAAGACTAAGCATGATTTTGAAAAGTATTTAATTCTGACATCATATGTGTAATAAACATTAATGCAATAGCAGGAAATGGAATCTTTTGTATTAACCTGCTTTTAATGCCCTAGGTTCAGTTTTTATACATCACTGTATAAAAGCAGCTATGAATTTGTGAGCTTGCTAAAAAACAAAATGTCATAAATATTAGTCTGACAGACCATAAAAATCTAAAACGTGGTGTTATCGACAGCCACTACAATTTTCTGTAAGTTTATCCAACAGAGGTCTCTGAAAGCCAACAGTGTCCAGATTTGTAGCAATAAAATTGTTCATTTGTTTCTGATGTATGATAAGTTTATTTCCATCCCGGTGGTAGAACCGTACACCAATGTACTGGTAAAAGGAGTCAATAACAACACAATCTTAACGGTCAGTGTTGTCATCCAGCACGCAGTGTAGCAGCAATATCCTTGTACTTTTGATGTACCTTTGTGCAACTGTGTTGAATACAGAGCTAACCAGGGATGGCAGGTTTCATCTAAATTTCGATTTCAGAAGAAAATAAAAATTACCTTTATAACATTTAAAGATATATATCTTTATCCCAATCTGGCAACCCTGTAAATTGTACTAATTAATGTGTTTCTCGATCATAGGGCAGCATGATTTGTACCTCAGTGGTGCCTCTTGTGCTCACTGCATTTCTGATTTTTGACTGCTTTAATCACAACATCTAGAAAAGTGAACGTATTGTAGTTAAAGCATCAGCATTTTTTGTGTGAGGTACTGAAATGAGATATTTAAAATGTATGGCATTGTTAAAGAGGGCTTTTGGAATCTTATCCGTTGTTCAATGGCTATGGATGAGCCATCACGGATAATTGGTCATCATTAATACCATTTAAATATAATTTATTGTTATATAAAGCACAATGCATTAAAGTAAGTAATAAAGAAGCAGACTCATTATAGCAATTGGAGTGCTTTAGTTAATACACAGGTATTTTATTCATGGTAAGGTCAAAAATAAGGAGAAATCCTCATTATTTCCAGATAAATTCCACATGTCCCAGTGGTGGACAAACAATTTTTAAAGTACTTTTATGGTAAATTCAGTGTTACACCATGATCCTTCTCATCACATTGCTTGGTAAAGTAAAATGATTTAATTGGCTTCGTATTAACCATGTGATAGAAATGGACTCTTATTATGGAAAATGTCACCATTCGTTCACATACTGACATGAATTTAATTTCTTTTTTCTGTCAGATGGGATTTTTCAGGCGGCATTACCGGGAGATAATAGAAGCAGAAAAGAACAGGAAAGACAGTGATGAGAGCTGGGATTGGGTTCAGAAGAGTGAATGAAAGCCTGGAGTTGTTTCAGATGACCCACTAAGCTGCTACCTTCACCACAGCCATGTCCTTAGTCCCACCATCCATATCGTCTTCCATATGTGGAAGAGAAGAATATTCTCCAAATTTTTCGGGGGCCTTGACACTTTTTTTTGTAGGTAGAGAAATGGATATTTGGCATGATGACATGGTTCACCAGATATGACTCATAGTGGAATTCCATATGATCCCAATGGAGGCCGTCTGCCAGTTGGAGCATAAGGACGGAAGGAAAGCATCGAAGGATTCCACATAAGGATATGGATATTGCGTCAAAACTAGCAGATCATAAAAACTCTCAGGGCGCTGTTTAAGAGCAAAGACCTATTTTTTTACATGTATTCATGTATGATGTATAAATGAGAGCTTCAAGAGGGCTTGTAGATTGTTAGCCTTCAAACATATATTTTTAGTATTGATGTTTGAAAGCACTGATTCCCGACACATGCTGAAGGTTTGATACTCTTCATGTAAAGATCAATGTTCCAGGAAGAACATACAATAGTACCATATGTTGGAAACATCCTGAAAATAAATGGAGGGTTGTACCTCTGTTTCTTTTCATTTCACAGCCATCCAATTTGCGAAAAAAATGTTGTTGTTGTTGTTGATGATTTTGTTTTTTCCGTTGTTGCTTTTGAAGCTTTACTATTTTTGTAAAGCTTTCACTGCTTTTGCAGTGAAACTCTTCTTATCCTCTGGTCAAATATTGCACCTAAAGAAAAGTCCAAATGTGTTGTAGTGCATGACTGGGCCTAAGCTCATTCTTTGGGGCTTTTGGGAAAAGTTTTATGTCAACACATTGGAATGCAAAGCTCCCTCATAACTCAGAGCACATCAGTTATAAAGCAAAGCCCCACTCCAAGCAGAGGTGTGCAGTCACGTCTTTCCAAACTATTTTTATTCAAGTTCATCAGCCAATTGCGCATAACTGTAAAATGCAGCAGTAAAGCAGAGCATAATGGATATAGAACCTATTAAATTCCATCATCATGTTCTTGTTTCTGGTGAGCTATTATTTTCTCCTTTTCTTTCAATTCTTACCCATAATCTTTATCATACACTGAATCTACAGATTGTCATATGTATCGTTTTTTTTTTTGCTTGAACAAAAAAATTACCTTTACAAATAATATAAATATTTTTAAAAAATAGAGATGACGTTGGATTTTTTTTTATATATATAATTCACTAAACTTTTATACCAAAGTCAGCAAATTTTCTAGTTACTGCTTATCTTTCAAATTTGTTGGTTTACTGAAGAAAATTGCTTGTACGTTATATAAATGATCCATTCTGTCACTGGCATAAACACATTTCTCCTCTGCACCTGGCAATGTTTTATTTTTGACATCATTTTTGTTTTTTTTGTTTTTATTTTGCATGTGCATATGAGAGAGAAATACTTGACATTAAATAGCTATTTATGTATTGTATATTGACTGTGAGTGTTTCAGCAGTATTACTATCACCTTTTTTTTTTTTTGAATAAACTACTGTCACAGATTTTCTTTTTTGTAAATGCAGTAAAGTGAAATACTTTGTGTATATTTGTCTGTTAATTTTTCCATTTTAAAAAAATTAAAGTTCACAATTGGATGTTTTTTGGATGTGGTCCCCATTTTTGAACTCCTGTGTGATTTCTCTAGCAATATTGCCATCTAGTGCTGTATAAGTTGCACTGGATATTTTTTCTCAAAAATGCTTTTTAACCTAAAGCCACAGCCTTCTGTTTTCATGTTAATAATAAAAGCATAACTACAGAACGTCAATGATAAGAACTGCTATATAATTTAATACAAAATGTCTACAAGTTTTTAAAGTTTATTGACATTGAAAATTAAAATGCATTTGCATCTGATACACAATATACACATAAACATGCTACAAAAGACATGCTCTCATCCTGCTCTTTCCACATATATTAGTTATTGCACAAATATGTGTTTATGCACTTATAATCAATATGCTTATTTACATATAGTTATTGCACATACTGTAGACATTGTTTTTGGTTCTTGCGCATGTCATTTTCAGACATGTACAGTAATTCAAAAATATCTGTAAAAAAAAATAGGTTTCTATATTTGTCTAATCCTTTGCAAAAGTAAATTAATAAAATAAATAGATAACTTGGAGAGCAATGTATCTTTATATGTATACCAGAGTGAACCCTATGGCTGTGTTGGTTCATGGCCTGGGCACGCTATTATTATTGTTATTATTGGTAATACTACTACTACTACTACCACAACATATGTTGGTTACCTACATGTAACTGCAGTTTTATTATTGTATATCCACTGCACTTAAATTACATAATGCCTCCTAATCTACTAAGTAATTACTGAGGTCATTGTTTGACTCAGATGACACTTGTTGCTATTAGACACAAGAGAGCCAATCACAGGGCTTAGACAGAAAACTCCATAAATAATTTGTTGCCACTGGGTCGCTGGTGGTTACAAGAAGCTTCTACAAGAGCAGGTAATTACAGTAGATTTTATTATTATGGACAATTTCCCAGATTTTAAGAGCAAGATTGTTTCAGTCTATTTTCTAGGTTTGTGACATTAGTTTGTAAATTGTAATACCTTAGGAATGCTTTTAAGGTTTTTAAATGTAACCAGGCCAAAAGAAAAAAACATGTTCAGTATACAAACACACTATGTAATTTATGATGTCATTCACGTGTGTGTGTGTGTGTGTGTGTGTGTGTGTGATGTGTGCGTTATAACGTTATAATGTGCGTTATGCGTTATAGCGTTATAATACGCTTTAATATGCCGTTAATTTGAGATTATATTTTCCTTATAAGTGATGGCCTCCCTAGTAGAAGACAGCTTGATAAAGACCAGTTTGATTGAGCAGGTTGTCGCCCCCATCACCATACACATATGCTACCTCACGCTGCTGTCTGAGGCTGATGACACGACAGAACAGTTCATCCAGCTGGAAGCTTCAGCTCGTGCTGTAGCCAAAGCCTCCAGAAACATGGCTGATGTAGCATCAAGGTCAGTTAAAGATCATTTAAGATAATAATTCACTGGCCATGTTGAACATGGTGCACTTTATTACTAGTTACTACTGTTACACATTTATGTATTCATCCAGACATTTAGGTGGCTCCACCATTATGATAAAGGTTAATAGCTTCAGTTCATTTTCAGTTATCATCACAACTCCATACCATTTAATTTATCAAATACCAGGAAGAAGAAAATCTTATTGCATAAATGAGAATAAAACAATTCAGTAAGTGATTTGTTTGCTGGTGGAAACACCTTATTGTTGAGAAAGGTCAGAAGAAAATAGCCAAATAAGGTTCCAATAAGCAATCTTTACAATAATTTTAAGAAGACACCACACAACACATCAAACCTTTGAGGCAGATGGGCTACAACAGCAAACGACTATATAAGATTCCCCTTCTGCCAGCCAAGAACAGGAATTTGAGACTGTGGTAAGGCTCTTAGAGGCTTAACCAAACTAGTCAGCTGAAAATTTAAAAAACTTAAAGGATATCAATATTCACTGCTACATGCAGATGGTTGGATTCAATTCATTCATTCATTCATTCATTCATTCATTCATTCATTTTCTACCTCTTATACCGAACTTCTCGAGTCAAGGGAGCCTGTGCCTATCTCAGGCGTCATCGGGCTTCAAGGCAGGATACACCCTGGACGGAGTGCCAACCCATCGCAGGGCACACACACTCTTTGGATTCAATTCAATTCATTCATTCATTCATTCATTCATTTTCTACCGCTTTATCCGAACTACTCGGGTCACGGGGAGCCTGTGCCTATCCCAGGCGTCATCGGGCATCAAGGCAGGATACACCCTGGACGGAGTGCCAACCCATCGCAGGGCACACACACACTCTTTGGATTCAATTCAATTCAATTCAATTTATTTGTATAGCGCTTTTAACAATTTCCCCTAGTCTCACAAAGCAGCTCTCCAGAAGTATAGAAACAGACGAGAGAGAAAAAGAAATAATCATATAATAATATAAATATAAATAATATATAAATAATAATAATAATAATAATAATAATAATAATAATAATAAGAAGAAGAAGAAGAAGAAGAAGAAGAAGAAGAAGAAGAAGAAGAAGAAGAAGAAGAAGAAGAAGAAAATATAAGGACAAAAAAATAAATTAATATATACAATTAAAGTTTAAAATTAATTTAAAAAAGATTAACTTAAAATTTAAAATTCTATATATCTATGGATCAGAATGTGGCCTCAACAGTTTGACCATATTGACCCAATTCACGTTTTGCGAAGAGTTCCAGCTGACAGTGGTGGTAAAACGGTGTTGTTTTCTTGGCACATCTTTATATTAGTCAAATATAATCTGCATTGTCCTCAGATGAAATATAATTGAGGATTGTTGCTGTTTCTTGACTGTTGACCATGTGCATCTCTTTATGGCTGCAATGTACCCAGGATGATAATGCAACATGTCACAAAGCAGAAGTTGTCTCCAGCTAGTTCCATAAACCTGACAACTGGTACAGTGTTCTTCAGTGGTGTCTCCATTTACCATATCTGAATCCAATCAAGCATCTTTACAGAGTCACAGTATGGATGTTCAGCTACTAAATACTATATGAACCATGCGTTTCAGTGTGGACCAGAGTATCAAATAAAAGTTTCTTAAAAAATACCTTTATAACAATGTCACAAATTATTAAGGCTATAGTGAGATTTTTAAAAAAATCCAATACGCATATTAATTTTGAGTATACCAAAGATACTAAAAGCCAAATTTCCAAAAATGAAGACCGAGTGTTATTTGTATTTATTACAGCCATGATGCAATGTGTTCATTTTCAAAATAATAAGCAGGAAAACTGTGGTGAATAGAAGGCCCTTGGTTATACAGTGTATTGTCATCTACATGTAGTAGCTAGGTAGCAAAAGATTTACATTTGTAATGTTAACTATTGTTATTCTTAGCATTATGCCAGTCTAAACACAGGTAATATTATTGTGTTTCTGTTTTCCTGTCCACAGAGTCATGGCAGAGTCAGAAGATGATGTCATGAGGCTGGAAATGGGTCTACTCTTGGAACCTCTAATAATGTCAGGTCAGCATGTTCTCCTTGCCACTCAAAAGCTCAGCATACAGCCAGAAGTTAGACAGCACAGAGACGAACTTATTCAAGCCACACAGAATGTGCTCCTGGGAGTTGTGAAGGTAAAATGAGAAAAATAAGCTATTAGAATGCATAAGATATGGTTATGTCTAGTTACTCACAGTACTATTGTTTTGTTTTGTTTTTACATCAGACCTAACTTGCTTTTTATTGATATAGGTTCTTTTAGTGGCTGATGAGGCAACTGTAAGGAAAATTACTTCAGCTGCTCACTGGCTTCTGGATTCCCTAAGATACGTTGGAGATTCTACAGAAATACAATCATTACTAAAAGCATTTCAAGCATTTTCCAAGGCATTACTGTCACTTCACAACTTGGTAATGAATAGAGTTAAAGACATGCGTGATCACAGGCAGCAAGACTGTGTGAAAGCATCTGTGGAAATATTGAGAAGAAGTATCTCAATGCTTCACACTGCCATGTACACAACAATCAAACACCCAACCAGTGAGGTGGCACAAGCATCAAAAAAATACATCCTCCAACTAGTGGACTCCACTATAAATGATATCATAATGGTGCTCAAGGGTAACTATCAATGCAGGTCCAAAGGCTCATTTGGATATTATACAGAGAGACGGATCAGATTGTTGAAATCCCTGTCTGATCCAGCATTCAATTGGTATAAAGACAGTAACTTTGATGTTGTGTTGCGAGATTTGGTATTCCATAGCATGGATATCACAAATTCCCTTCAGAGAGAAATTAGGTCTTGTGTGACTGCAAACTGTAAACTTATCCTGCAACTGTGGACAGAGATACAGCAGATGAGACAGATAAATATAAACTGCACAGATAAGCAGAAGCCAAATGAACATCAGGAGAAGTTGCGTATCTCTTTAATGATACAAATCCATGAGCTGGATGAGGCAGTGGTAAAAGCAACTTTATATCAGATAATTGACACCTTTGTCTTAGAATCAAGTCCTCTAGAGCAGCTGGTAAACACTGTACATAACGTCTTTGAAGCTGATCTAGAGGATGGTTTGGACATGGATCCTATCCAAACTTTATTTAAAACTTTCATATCCCATGCAGATAGGATGGCTAAAGTAGCCAGCTTTGTCTCAGCTTTAGCTACTGACGAAAAGAGTCTTGAGGGTGTGGAAAACTCCATTTCTTGCCTTATGAGATTAAAGGATGGAGTCCTACCACTTTTGCTGGAGCTTGAGGGAGACTCAGTACTGTACCATGGGGCTTTACATAAACTGATCAGTTTTCATCAGAAATGGGAGGAGGAAACAAAACAACTGCTGAATGCATTCTACAATGTCATAAATGTAAAGGATTTCATACACCTCTCTATTCTGGAGATGAAGGATGATTTGGATAGGTGTCAAGAGGCTCATAAGTCCCAGAACCACCACCTTTTGAGCAAACATTTAAGACTTCTGATTGGTCGAATGAGCCAGATAGTTCAGTTTGTAAGAAGATGTGTAGATAAAAGTGATGATCCCATATACCGTAATGGATTACTAGTACTTATTAAGCAAGCTGAAAAATCTCTAGCTGAAGTGACAGGGCATGCAACAGAGATATTTAACACCAACTTTCAAGAGGAAGCATTCCCTTTGTTGACCAACAGCATCATGGTCTCTATAAAGAACTTTGATGTTCTTCTTGAGGGTTTAGACGGTCTACAACACCCAGACCTGCTTAGTCCTCTGAGAGAAGGGGCTCGGCAGGTGACTACTACCCCACCAGTCCCTTACACTGAAGAGCCAAAGAGGACAACAAATGATCAGGCCAAAATAGAGACTTTAGATAATAGGGATAAAAAGGAAGATTTGGAAGTAGAGCTTAAAGCAACACTTCCAGAAAAGAAAAATACTGAACTTACCACAGTGCATCAGCCTGAAACCAGAAATGTAAAGAAGCCATTATTTATAGACTCACAATCTGTCCAAATATCTCACAGTTCTGATTTGTTGCCTCTCTTATATGAAGTGATTAACATGAGTAAAGATAAAAATGTTGAAGCTTTAAATATAGCTTGCACACGGATTATGGAATTTTCCACTTGTTATACCCAGGCTACGAAGGAGGCTGCCTGTATTGTAGAGGAAAATAATAATCATGAAATGGAAACGCTTCGGTCTGAGCTAGTTACTCTGACCCCATTGCTTGTTCAGGCAGCACAGGAAACAGCCATGAGCTCAGTCAAGATCATAGATACTGTCTATAAACATAGTGTTCAGTTTTCTGACCTTCTTAAAACCACACACAATATTCTGCTGCCAGTAACTGGCATGTGGTACCATGCCATCAAAGCAATGATACATAGTCAAACAGCAAACATGGTGGACAACTGTATCCAAGAGCTCACAGAAGTCATGTGTTTGTGTTCAGACACAGTTGAACTTGTGACTTTAACTGATATTAAAGTGAGGAGCAGTGAGAGTAATGACAGCATAACATTTCTATTAAGCAAGCTCCAAAAAGCCCAAACTAATACAAAGAATCTTGCAGACCTCCTAGTCTCCAAAGCAAGCCAGTCTGATGCTAATGAATGTGATGGACCTTGCATCCTCTGGGCATTATCCATACAAGTTCTGCTGACCACATTGGATAGGATTTTGGGAACAAGTACCATTCATGGAAGGGGACAGTTGAGCCAGCATCAGATGACACCCAAAAAATGGTTTGCAGCAATGTCTGAAAACTCACTTCGAATCCAAGAGGCGGCAAGGCTGTCTTCATTCAACTGTACAGACAGCTGTAAAACCAAACTCTTGAAGGAACGAGATGATGTGAAAGCGCTCAGTGAGGCCTATTTACAAGCCACAGATGACCTTGGTACTCTATCCAGGTCAGGTATCCTGAGACTTGCAAGAACAGAGCTTCTACAGAGACAGCTTCAAATAAAAATGAAATCCCTATGTTGTACCTTGAGCAAAGTTAATGAGGAGTATGTAACAGCAATTCAAAACATTGTCTCTCTGGCTTGTATAAAAAAATGTCCAGTGGAAGCTGACAAAATCCACACACAGTTTGATGCAACTGCTGAAGTTTTGCTGATGAATGTTAAAAGCGCAACAGAATCTGTCCAAGAATGTTTAAACTTTATGAGAGACCCAAGAGAGAGGTCCAATCTGAGATTTATTAGCGACCATTTGTCATTTCAGATGTCAGAAATAGTAAGTAGGGCAAAGATAATAATGGAGACTCGGACTATTTCTGAGACTTTAAGCATTGACATTCAGACACAGTGCTGGTCAGCAAAAGCACATTACCTTGTTGAAGAGCTTTACAAAGTAGATGGAATTTTTCCCATCATAAAAGAACAGATCAAACTTGGTTTGCAGGGCAAAGCATACAATGGAGTTCTGCAGACTAATATGAAACAAAGCTCTATCACAGAGAACACAAAACCTCCTAGTCAAGTCATCGCTGAAAAAAAAAAAGCAAACCCTGTAAACATTCCTCCGATGAACCACCAAGAATCAAGAATGGTAATAAATTATTCAACAATGCTATGAGTGACATTACAAATTGATTTATTCTCTATTTTCAGGATTCATGTAGACATTAAACATTCATGTATTACATTGGACCTGTTATCACAGAATAGTGTTAGAGTGCCAGTGTTCAGCTCTCTGGATCCATCACTGGCCTACACTTCACTCTTCCTGAAACAAGAAGCAGAAAGGTGGGATGTTCCTGGAAATCAGATTGTCAAGGTGACCAGAGAAATGGCTGATAAAATCTATGATATGACCCAATACTTAAAAAGGAAAGGGCCAATTCAGGTAAAAAAAAAAAAACAAAAAAAAAAAACATCTTAAATTAGTAATAGCAATTGGTACTAATATTAAAAACTGATATTTCATTTTTATTTAATGTCTTTCATTTTATTTCCAGAGTAAAGATGCCTTTGTATCCTCAGCTAAAGATTTAGTCTTGAGCTGCCAGACTGTCACACATTTTGTGAAGGTAATAGCTGAGCATTGCCTGGATCAACAGTCTAATAAGGAGCTGTGCATCATAGCAGAGCGGATTGTTACCATTACTAACCAGCTCACCATTATTTCCAGGTGAAGTATATCAACACACAATCATTACCTACACTGACTCCACAAGTCATCATACATTTCTATGTATAGTTAATTAGGCAAGGTTAATTAGCAAGTTAATTATGGCATTTTTTTTTTTTTTTAAATCTAGCTGTAATTCACAAGCTCAGAATACAGGTCAAAATTTTACATACACTAGGTTAAAAGTATAACATTAAAAAAAATAACTTTAAAACTTCAGAAATTGATTTGATGACATTAGAAGCTCCTTACTAGCTATTTGTCATAACTGGGATATCATAGGGACTGCAATATTTAAAGCCCTTTCTTTAGAAAGTGATTTTTTGCCTGATAAACAACTGAAAATTCCAAAAACTTAGAAGCAATTTTGAAAATCTGAAGGTACCATGAGTAGGAGTACCAAACAACTGTAGGCAAACAGAACAAATAATGGACCACGATGTCACTGCATCATTTACTAATGAGACACAAATAAACTCTTAGGAATAAGCAAACTCGGTTCAACCCCAAAACGACAGGAGATGGAGGACCAAAGTAAACATATCAAAGTCTTAAATAGGTTTGAAAATCTTTTGGACAAACAAAAGCCCCTGTGAAAGCTGTAAAAATTACAGTACCTTAGCTGGGGCATCTCTGCCTAAGGTATCAAATATTTCCCCTATCAAAACTATGTATTTATCACTAGTCCTCTTTATCTTATTTATACAAACTTGTAATACTGTGATATTCACCATCAGAGTACTAATTACTGACAAATTCTAAGAAATAAAGCAAATATTTAAAAACAGAAGAATGATCCAACATCCTGCACTCTGCAATCACACTGAACAAGCCCTTGCCCAACCAAGGAACCCTACAAACCTGACTAAATCAAGTTTTATCTAGAGAAAGGGGCAAAAATTGTTAGACGCTTGTAGAAGTCTCCCTCATTTATGTCATTTAAATTAAACAATTGCAAGGCAACACCAAATACTAAGTACAGTATGTACATTTTTGGCCCATCTGATAATAGAAGATAAAAGCTGTACACACCTAACTGAACACACACGAAGTATGATGCGTATGAAGTTGTGTAAGTCTGAATGTCCTCTGTCTAGGTGAAAGTACATTTTTGGCCTCAGCTGTATACAGGTTAAGGTACTTTCGTACTACTCTTGCATTTCAACACTGTACCATTCTACAAGATATTAACCATTAATTAAACAGGACAATATATCATGTGACCCAAGGGGTGCATGGTGTCTCTCCAGTGTTAATGCAGTGACGCCTGCGTGCAAGTCCTCTGATGAAATCCTGGTGAAAAATGCCCAGAATTTGCTTCAAACAGTTATCCAAGGGGTTCGAGCTGCAGAAACCGCATGCATAAAGGTAAAATTATATCAATGTAAGGTACTCTGATAATATTATCTTAAAATAAGTACCATTAGGTTTTTACTCCAAAATGATTGGCACCCACCAGTGTGTAAAAAAATATAAGAAAAAGATCTAGTCAAACAGTTGAAGATATTTACCCATGCAAAAGAGTGTTGCTTTACAAGTGCATGATGATATGTGGTACCAGGAACCAAGATATTTTAGCCCAAAATATTTTTACCTGGAGGATATCAAATGCATAAAGGGGGTCAATCAATTTAATAATTGCTAATAGCACACCATACCCAATGTTTCAGTCTCCAGATTTGAAACCTATAAAACATTTGTGTTCTAAATTGAAGCGTGCAGATCGAAGAATGTACGTAAGCTTGAAATGTTTACAAAATCTCTAAGTGTTTCCAGTCTTTTTAGACCTTAAAAGGCAGAAGTTAAATGCACCTTATTTTGACAAGGCAAGACTTTACCACTGGGGGAGGGGAGTTGATTCCAACACTTGATTATTATATATTTATATTCTCTTTCTTCTGTTTCCATGCTTCTTTAAAGCTGTTTTGAGACAATGGGAATTGTTAAAAGCGCTATACAAATAAACTAAATTTGAATTTGATTGCACAAACTCACTTTTATTGTATTTGCTTTTTTTAAACGTTCGTTTACAGGTTTTAATTTCAACTGTCAGAATGGGGATTTCCCTGCTACAGACTTTAACTGTGACGGCCTGTTGTTTCTAGATGAGCTGGCTTGGGTATTTCAAAAAAGTGATCGGCTGGGATGTTCATGGGCAACAGTCCCCAAAGGTTACACAGAATGGTCTGAAAAATCAATCAACATCCAGTGAGCACCATATTGGGTTCCATTCTTGTCAGATAAAAGAAATTGAAGACTGCAAATTAGGCAGCTGGAAAATGACCAGGTTTCTTGTTTTGGTGAACGTGTGTTGAATCTAGCCTCAAGTTAATTGTCCCAGCCACCTCAAGGTTCAACATGTGCTTTTTTAAAAAAATATTTTTTTGCTTATAACCAGTGGCTATTTGATACATCATAGCGTTCCTTTTAGCTTAAACCAATCTCGCCAGTCTCCTTCGATTCTTAGGCTTAGCCTTGTGGGTATCATCAACAAGAAAGCTCTTGAGTTTAGGGTGTTTTTAGCACCATTTTGCGTAACCTCTACGATCTTTTGTTCCTAAAAATCCCAAGAAATGAGCAGTTTCTGTAATACTCAAACCAGCCTCTCTCACACCACTAACCATGCAACAAAGTTACTGAGATCCCATTGTTTTCCCATTCTGAAGTGAAAATTAACTGAAGCTTTTGCTTCCACATTATCGGCTGATTGGATAATTGGGATTATACAGTTTGGAAAGTGGAACCTGGGTGTATAAAACTGAATACACTGAAAACATGACATTATTTTGCATTTTCTGTAGTATGAATTTGGTTTAGACAATTAAATGCAATGACTTTCTTTTCAATGTCAAAGGGACTGAGACAACCTGAGCCCAATTCTGATGCGGCAAAGGCAGCTTCCCTGTGCATACAGTGGAAAAAGAACCTCCTCATCCATCGGACACAAGAACAGCTGAACCCGGAGACTGATGACCTGGGTCTCCGCAAGACATCTCAACAGCATGCAACACCAAGCCTTGCACCACCCATCAGCGTACTTGAAAGATATAAATAAAGCTTCTGTAACAAACAAACACCTTTCCTAGATAAAAAAAGTAAAGATTGTAGTGTACAATTATGTGAAAAGTCACAGCATTTGCAATTTATTTAAGACAATATAAAAGTAATGTGATGGACAATCTTTCAGTGTCCTTTTTCACACAGGTAACCAAAACAATTCAGTACAAATATATGGAAAAACACCTAAAACAATAAAACCGTTAATTGAAAGTTGTCCATAAAATAAAGTGCTACAAGATTTCATAAACTCCACTGTACAGAAAAAAAAAGTATTCTCTAGATGAAATTTGGTCTTTCATTTTCCTTGCTCGAGGTGTATCTTCAGCACAAACTATCACAAATGTTTGAAAAGTAATCTAGTCGCAGTACATTAGCCACGTGATCACGTATACTTTTAAATAATTACAAGCACAATTGTACACTTTTATTTAATACATAGATCTAAGATATTTAACTGGTATTCTTTAAGTACCACTAAACAATATTTTAACCACATTTCTCCTTGAACAGTGTCTGTATTAATAAGTTTAGATCTTCAAACGCATTTATTCAGAGTAAAGCTTACAGACTATTTGAGGAGCACTTGTCAGTATGCTGATGCTTGATGCTAGTATACTCTGATGACATTATGTAATGTTAGCTGTTCGTGTGACTTTGTGAAGTGTATGTACAAAACAAAGATAAATAAATATGACATGCATACAGTGGTGTGTGAATTCCTAACAGAGACTGACTGGTCTCAATACGGGAGTGTTTACTGACAGAATGGTGAGGCTGTGGGGTCAAAGGTTTTAAATACATCCCTTAATGGCCTGTCCTTTTTTTCCACTTCTTTGTCATCATCTGGCTCTTCCTCCTGGGCTCCAGTAGTCTGTCCAGTAGGCCTGCTCGGGCGGCTGTCTATGTAAGCTGGTCGTATGAGCGCCGCTAGTTGCTGGATTGGTAGGTTGTGCATGGCGGGTGCTGCTGCACGCACAGGGGAGCAAAAAGGAGCTGTCATCGCTATAGGCATGATCTGGCCCGGCTGAGAACCGTTGGTCTGGTTTTCTGAGACTTCAGATGAGTCTTCACTCTTCTTTTCGTTCACCACTGGTGAAGGCACCTGTGGCAGTGGAAGGGTCTCAGATATACCTGTTTGTTTTAGGATGCCTGCATTTTTCAGGGGTTCCTCTGGCTCCTGTTTTGGCAAAAGCAAGGTGTGGTTACGTGGATCATACAAGCTAATGCCCCCAAGCAGTGTGGTAGGGCTTTCCAATCCGCTACCTGTGGAAGATGCCAAGTGAGGGGCATATGGGGGCAGTTTCTCTGAATCAGACCTAGCTGTAGTGGCAGAATGACGAGACGCAGCTCGCTGTAATCTTGGATCAGAAACCCCTGCACCAGAGGAACTTTCTCTCTTGACAGGCAGCTTTGAGTCTAGGCTCCCAGCCCGACTTATCCTGGCCTCCCCAACTTTATGAGTCCGGGGATCTGTCGGTTTCTCGGGGTTAAGTCGAGGCTGCAGAGTCCTGCCATGAGGGATGCTTTGCACATCCACATCTTCTCTGAGGCGTGCCAGGCGTGGATCTGGAGTAGTCAGCGCAGAGGATGGATGGTCTGAAGAGGTTGAGAGGTTGCGGTTCATCTGGGCATCTGCGATGAGAGGAGGCAAAGGAAGATTTATAGAGGGCTCCTGTTTGGGAATTAGCAGTGGAATGAGATCCTCAGGTGCCCACACTACACTGTGAGCGAAGGCTGGGCGCTGAAGGAGGATATCCACACGGATGTGACTAAACTGTTTGACTTGGCAGCGAGGGTCACGCAGCATAGCTCCAGGACTTGGATCAAGTGGAATTAGGGCAGCTCGTTCCCTCAGCTCTCGCTCTCCCTCCTCATCCTCTTCCACAGCAGAAGGCTTCTGGGCTACAGAGGAGCTAGTGTGTGGGTGGTGGTGTGGAACTACCTTTGAGTTCATAGGTTCTAAAGGCTTAGCCTTGTGGGTATCTCTGGCTAATCTGGGGTCAATTACACTTTCCGGTTCTCTCCTGCAGTCTGGAACGTGCTGCCGAGGGTCAGCCAGAGCCCTTTCCTTGTGAAGCCTGGGGTCATTCAAGGGGACCTGCATGGCAGACTGTTGAAGCTTAGACTGTTGGGACTGTTGCATCTGCAACATTTCATTCTGCTTTTTTAGAGTGTTTAAGATGGCTGTTACACTGCTGCCATCCTCATCATCACTAGAATACCAATTTGTGGTTTCGTCTGAAACAAGGAATACATTTTTACAGATGAAATGTATGCTCAGATTGTATATGTTTATAAAAAGTTATATTCACACAGCACATTTCATTTCTGACCTTTGTCTCTGCTGACTGGTGTGGAGTCCTGTCCATCAGTTCTGTGTGAGTCAGAGTCCTGTTGATTTTGATTCAGGTGTAAAAGCAAAGCTTTCTGAACAGCTGGCAACATGTCCTGCATGCCACTATGGGACTCGCCACTGCCTCCCTGGAGCTGCTGGGGGTCCTGACCTTCTTCTAGTAACACAAGAATATTTGGAGCACTGTAAATGAGGGGTTCATTAAACTCTTTCAATCAGAAGTAAAATTGTACTAGCCCCTTGTGATTTAATCACAGTTTAAATGTTACAGTGGGGCAAATAAGTATCCTTGACCGGAGCTGCATTGCGATTATACATTAACAAGCTACTACATATGTACTTCTGCATGTCCTTGGCATAGAATGATGCTCACTAAGAAATTAACATGCAATTGTTAACATGGAAGAGGCTCTTCTCTCACTTAGTTTATATAAACATAATAAAAAATATATTGTCTTAAGATAAATATGACTTTTAAAGCAACAGTTCAACCAGAAATGCTTCTCTCAGCTGAACTCAGTCATCAATCATTAGCTTTTTCCTTTTAATTTCTTTACCAGCTCTTTAAAATGCTCAAATCTGTCTGGTCTGTGCAGCATTACTGTATAAAAGGGAAGCATGGACAGTATCTCCAGCTGCAAATGGTTGCTATAGTAACAATATCATTGTGACTTACTATTACAATATAGTAAAACATTGTGCATTCAAAGATTAGCGAAATTTTCATTGAATCTTTTTCATTTGAATTCGCGATTTTTTCACAGATCTGTGAAATTTGAGAATTCCTCAAAAAAAAAACCTGCAAAAGTGTTTGTTTCATTTCTGAAGTAATTTATAAGTTTTCATGTTTTTAAGTGTAAAATCGCTCAGAAAATTTTGTTAATAAAAATTCTATTGTTTTTTGGGGGAAAGTTAAAGACACAAGAAATAAGTTAAGCAATTCTTTCAAAAAATCTTTACTTCAGGCTACCAGCTTTCCTTGTTGCTGACTTAATCTTATCTTTGAAAAACATGCAATATACATTTTTTTATACATACAGTATATAATATAATATACAGTATGTACAAAACAAAATGTATATTATATTATGTCTCCATGCTTTTTTGGCTGCTGTAACAGAGAAATTTCCCCATTGTGGGACGAATAAAGGCATATCATATTGGTTTTAGTTCGGATGCTTTGTGTACTAGTGTATAAGTGAAGCCGCGGTCCATCCTCCCGCATCTCAGTTCAACAAGCATGTGCCGTACAAGTGTGATAAGTGTTTTAAAACCCTCAAGATGCCTAAACTTTCCACGCATTCTAATTCTTCTAGTAGTGTTTCTAAGCGTCAGCAAAAGGTGATGAGATTTGTTGAAATTTTTACAACTTATTTCTCTGTACGTCTTTATGTAATTTTAAGTTGATTGAACATCTGGGATTTGGTCATATTTAGGGGATTAAACTCAGTGGTCACTTAGTAAAGAGATTTAACTACCTTATTTATTAATTTATTATAGCCTAGATCAATCATTAGACTCAGTATTTTGCTACTATTTTTCTGATGTACAATACAAAAGTGTATATTAAATTTAAATATTAATTTCCAAAAAATAGCCTATAATTAGAATTACTTTTTTAGCTTTTTAATGGTTTTCCTAGCCAAAAAGAGCACGATCATCAGCATCAATCACATGATTATATGACTTTCTAAAAAAAATGTAGAAATGTGTAAAAAGCAAAGCATGCTTTATTCCTACCTGCTAAAGCAAGTGGCTGGACACTGAACAAGTTTTTGAAAAACTCTGAAGGCATCCGACTCATAGCTTGAAAGGGTGTGTTCATCTGTCCGCCAGCCAAGGACTTGAAGTGTGCCCCCTGCTGGTTCATCTGAGGATTTGTATTCTGATGGAAGACTGGGGGCTGACCTTGCAGTCCCGGGGGTGGCATGGGAATGCCTTGGCCAAAGCCCTGTGGTGGTGCTTGTGTTGGAGGGCTCTGGGGAACTCCTGTCACTGAGAAGTGAAAAGCAGGACCACCCATGGATCCAGGAGAGCCTGGGGGTGGTAATATAGAATGACTGTGGCCAGGGGACATCATACTTCCAGTCTCCATGTCCTCCTGAGCAGAACCTCCGCTACCCTGAAACTGTCCAGATGGGGGAGAGGTGCTATTGTAGAAATTGGGCCTGAAATTTGAATAACCATCACAAAAAAAAACATAATTACTAACAACAACATGTTTCCAATGTTTAAAAATGCCTTCCTGATCAACAGATCATTCTAATTTATCACATAGAAAATAAAAAGGACCTTAGCGCAATTTTCTGTGCCAGGTCAACAGTTGGCTGGACTTTGATTTCAAATAGAGAGGGGATCTTCTTGCTGCCATCTTGGGGACTCCCTGAACCAGGTGTAGGTAAGAGTCCTACACCAGGAGGTGGCTTAGGCAAAGGAACAATGCCCTGCTTCCTCAGGTCCAACAGCTCCAGCTCTTCGTCATTAGCATGATCCTCATCGGTGTTCAAAATCTGAAAATGTAAAAGTACACACAGTACAGGAGTAACGTCAACGATCAGTCATTCTAAAGAGTAAATAAAGAGTCAGATGCAGAAAGAAAGAGTGCAAACACATAAGCTCGTACCTTGTCTAATAACTCTTTTGTCACCTCGGTTAAAGGGTCATGAGAGAACTTGCAGTGGTCTCCTTGGTAGCACTTTGCTCCAGTGTGGAAGAACTTACAGGGATATTCATGTGAAATACTGTGTGTAAAGGCTCAATACGAAAAAAGGCAGATCTTGACGTTTAATTCAATAACCTGAAAACAATTTACACTAAATGAATAGTTCTTTTGATATTTTTAAGGATATTGTGCATATAGATGCAGTTCTCTCCTTTAGTGCAGTATCCCTGGACATAGAACTTGCAAAGTTCTTTCTTCTTCTCTGGGATTACGTTGTCATGTTCAAACTTGCATTGATCCCCCTGTAAGAAAGATCAAAGATCAAGATCACAGTCCGTACAAATAAAACCCAAATCAGACAACATGCCATGCACATGACAAAGATGTAAAATGCAAAGACTTACTTTAATGCACCTGCCCTCAATGAAATATTTACAGATGTTTCTTCCGTTGTGCTCAACCGTGTGTTGGTTGATGAACTCCTGACTCATGATTGGGCGTTTTTTCTGGAAACACTGCTGGCTTTGGCATTCCTGGAGGATCAGGAATGTTGTATTTAAACACAGTTGCTGAATATAAAATGCATACAAATGTCATTAGAGAGCCTCACCCCTATAGCTCCGCCTCCACTTTCTCCTGGCTCTCCACCTCTTCCCCGACCACGGCCCCAGCTTTTTCCCTTCAGTTTCTTGTTCTTGTTTAGCACACCACGTCCCCTGCCTAAATTTCCTCCACCACGTCCTCGACCCCGGGGGCAACTAACTATACCGGGTGAGTGAGAAAGAATATGCAACCAATGAAAATAAAACTGATGGGACAAAAAGCAATAACGTCCCATCGCCCTGGCTTACTATTATTAGATATTCAGTATAACTTAAAAGCATCCATAATGATGCAGGCAGATGAAGACAGACCAAAACAAAATAGACAATTAAACTGTGAAAACGTTGAAAGTGATAAAACACTGAAAGTGAAATTACATACATTTTGTCCCCTGTTCTTTAGATGGTACTGCTTTGCTGATCTCTTTGGCTTGTTTGTATTTGGAAAGCTCCTCACAGAAGTCGTCCTGATCTTCATCATAATCATATTTCTCTTCACTCTCACTGTTTTTGCACTGTGATGTTTTCTGGGCTTTTCCATGACCTCCACTAGGTTCGTGTTCACGCTAGAAACCAACAGGTACAACAACAGAGAGTGGTTAGACAAGGGACAGAGACAGGAATTGCCATTTATCTCTAAATCTAATAACTGATTTATGAGTGAAACTGAAATTTACCTGTGCAAACCGACCGTCGTAATCCCGGTAAGAGATTTTGCTCTTTTTGATCTTGTGTCTGTCTTGATGCTCGTGATCGGTATTGTAACTGTCAGAACTAGAGCCACTAGATGGCGAGTGGTGCTGAGAGACAGCAATAAAAAATAAGCAATCAGAAAAGTTTCAGAAGCAACACTTTCACAAAGACAGAATGTGATTTTAAAGAAAGAAGTTAGGAGTATACCTTCTGCCTCTCCCTCCGCCTTCTTTTTGACTTGTGTTTCTCTTTGATTTTCCTGTGTCTCTTATGAGTGTGCCGGTGCGATTTGTCATCTTTCTCACGCACTTTTTCCTTCTCTTTGTCTAAAACTCCAGGATCCGCCTTGGTTTCCTTTTCTTCTTCAATCCCTATCCCCTCATCATCGATTTCTCCATCCTCCAATTCACCGTCCTCCCTTTAAAAATTAAATTCCGGGTCAGACAATTAATACACATGGATGTACATTCCAGCAAACTACTAGGGTGCCAATACAACAATATAAAATGATAAGAATTGCTCCAGAATTAACAAAAATGCAATGTACCACTTAACACAAGAACTTTTAAAGCATTATCACAAACCATAATATCTTCTAACACATTCTTATATTGTCAACATGACAATGCTGGAAGCTGTGTGTCTTGGAGGAAATAGCTCAGCTTTAACTGAGTGTCTAAAATGAAAGTCATCTGGCAGACTGTGGCCCAGATGCAAACCCAGCAATGTTTTTCAGCAGACTGAACTCAGCACTTGAAAATACTGTATCATGAGTCAAACAAAATATGAGAGAGAATAAAATTTGCAGCCTCCAATCCCATCACATACACTATATGGCCAAACGTTTTTGTACACCTGATCTAAAATGCATTTTGAACATCACTTTCCAAAATTAGTCTCCTCTTAACATTTATAAGAGGCTCTATTCCTCTGCGAAGGCTTTCCACTAGATGTTAGTATATGGCGGGGGGGGGGGGGGGTTGGGTGATCATTCATCTACAAGAGCATTAGTGAGATCTGACAATGATGTTGAGTGTAGGGGTCTGGGGTGTTCAGTTCAAAAGTGTTCAGTGGGGATGAGGGCAGGACTCATCCCCACTCATCTCAGGTGTAGACCACTGAAGTTCTTCCACACTGACACCGTGCTCCCACCAACTGACATTCAGATATTTTTTTTTACCCATCCCTGGTTCGATTTTGGAGGAAACAAAACAACATGGCTAAAGAAAGACAGAAGGATATGTCTTGCATCGGTTCAGTCTGCGCCACAAGTCTCAATTTTGAAATGTCTTATTTATACAAAACTGGATTATTATAAATTATTAGAAGAAATCTGTGTCAAAGTACAAGTAAATGCTAGTATTTCTTTTACTCTTATTTCTAGCTTTTAGGAAACAAGATTTTAGATTTATTTGGCTTTGTAAAGATATTTCCAGTGACAACTGGAAAGCGAAGACGTTGACAACAAAGGAAGGTGTGTATTGTGGATGTACTGAATGCCAGCAAAACCACCTGCTTTCACTCTCGCTCAAATTTTAGTTGAATGACATCCAACACACAACATAATGTAATAGATAATTGAATGATTACTGGATAAATTATTCATATAAAAGCAAAATGACAAACACGCAGTGTCCCAAGAGACCCCTAGATATATGGCAAGCACATCACATTAAACACTGTTGCCAAAGGGATCCAGTTGGGAGAGTCGACACTGTGTGTATATACAAATTAACAGAAGTCATCACAGCTAATTTACACCGTGGAGGAACATGCTTCCAATAAATGAATCAAATGATTATTAAATCTGGTTTAGTTTTCTAAACTGTGGTGGGGGGGAAAGTCATGCAATTATTCCTGATGTATTTTAATCTCACCCAATCAGTCATGTCTTGTCTAACTTAGTTTTGCTGAAGATGTTTTTTTATTATTATTTTTAGACCATTAATGCTGTCAACTGTTTAAAGTGTTTAAGGTGTAGGACCACCTCACATATATCTAGTCCAAATTGACATGGTAGTAAAAGAACTCTATTATATCTTCTGATGAACGAGTGGTTGTGATTTTTCCTTCGGTACGGAGACACTTCAGGAACCTGGATTTTCTATCATATCCTGCCAAAACCAAATCAAAGCTAAGTCATGTCTGGGTTTAAAAAACAGGACTTTAAAATATAAATAATATTTTAAAGAAGTAACTTATAGTAGAAATGCTTCTTGGGGACTTTCAGGCAAGTTATTGAGTTCCTAGGACAGGTAGGACCTACAGACCAGTAATCAAGCACAACCTGCATGGCCACAAGCACAATGATAGGTTATCTTATTACTAAAGTGAAAGCGAGCAGTTTACTTCCACACTGTGTGTTCATAGTATAAACAAATCATTTGGTGTAACCGTTATACATACATTGTAACAATGCCCCAATCTCTGTGATTTATTCAGAGATCATTTCTCCCATTCTTAGTTATTGCATAAGGTTTTAGCAACATAGATCAAGAAAGCTTCTCTCATCTGAAGAGTTACTTCAGAAACTCTTGGATTAACAGGTATTTATATATACTTCATAAAAAAATAAACAAAACATAAACAGGTCCAGCATTCCCCTGATTATTCTAAGACACATGATACACATTCATCATCATCTACACATTAAAAACATTATCATTAAAGGCACAGCATCAGTCTGCGTTATATAGGAAACTCCTACAAGTCTTTTCCCTGCAGGAGAGGGCGGTCCTGGAATAAAAGGGGGCGGGGCAAATCTGAGCCAAGGCACATCAGTGGGCGGGGTTTCCCGTACGTCATCAAAATATTTAAACAGCTTCGAAGCAGCTCGTAGCAACACACTGTAACGAGCAGTTTACTAAACAGCTCCTGGTCTTGAGGTTAAGTGGCAGCACAAAGTCGTTATAAATGAAGGGAAAGCAATGACGAGCAGGGAGGGAACACACTAGGTTTGATAAAGTGACAGTTGTGCTAGAATAATGAAAGTGCATGCAATAAAAGATGGACTTTTTTTCAGGCCTGTTTTGCAACGAGCTACGAAAATCAAGCCAATGCCCTAAAACGTTGGAAAAATCGAGTGAAATGAAAACAGCCATTGAATAAAATGTAGAAATAAAAATCCTGCACAGAAGCAGATAAGAACGTTACTCGACCTTTCATCCCCTGCCAGCTCAGAGTCTGTCATGTTTTTGTCAAGGACGGGGTTTAGGGGACAGGAGAAGAGGCTCACAAAAGCCATGATGGTTACAAACGGATTCTCCCCAACAAGACTGAGATGATTCAGTCACTCATGGAGACGTTGGTTTGTTGTGAGAGATGATGACGGATTGTATTAGCTAGTCTGAAGAGAACACTCACGGATACACGTCTCTACACTGAGACGGTTAACAGACATTATCCTCTCATGTCAATGATGATATGTTTACGC
The DNA here is from genome assembly GCF_022655615.1 of Tachysurus fulvidraco. Classification (NCBI taxonomy): domain Eukaryota; kingdom Metazoa; phylum Chordata; class Actinopteri; order Siluriformes; family Bagridae; genus Tachysurus; species Tachysurus fulvidraco. The sequence continues at coordinate 7,607,709 of NC_062521.1, read as the reverse complement.
TGTAAACACAGCTTTGATACCGCAGGTTTGCTAAAAAACGTCCCGTCGGCTGACAGCTGTCTTGGTGCGATACTGCAGGCGGAGTGTTGGAACAGAGATTGTTATGATTTTTTCGATGCAGTCAGTATCTCCTTCAGACATGGCGCCCGTTAAGAGTTTTCGCAAAATGGCTGCGAAGACGGTGAACAAGAAGAAAGGTCCCGCCCATTTAGTAGGGGTTTAACCAATCGGAATCCGGGTTTGTGTTGCAGCGGATCCGGAACACTCGTCTGATTGGTCAGAATACTGGCGCCCAGGAGTTTGTCACCATTTTAACTCATATTATTGGTTTTCAAGGCTGTCAAAAAAAAAAAACACGCGCTTGTACCTGGAACAGAAGGCTGCCGATATCGATAGGAAGCTGAGCGCATAGAATCTGCGTTTTATCCTGTTTCAGACGTGTTTTCACGCAATGTTCTCCAAAGTGTTTTATTTTTAGACTTGAAATTTTTCTGTCGCAAGTAGTTTTTGACAATTCCTTGTATCAGCAGTGACTGACTTTTCGGCACTAGGTGGCGCTCGTTTCACACAATGTGGACAAATGCAGGCGACCAATCATTTAAACCTGAAATTGGTCTGTTATAATAATAAAGGTCGCTAATTATAGCCCAGATTTATCACTTTATCACTCTCTCTTTTAAACAAATCATATGTAACAAATTATTAAATTCATATAAAAAGATTTCGAGCAACATCATGTTTACAGCTTCTCCACAGTATTAATGTAGGAATCTGTACACCTCATCTCTACAGTCGTATGCAAAAGTTTAGGAACCCCTTACAATTTCCATGATTTTTTTTATATATAAATATTTGGGTGTTTGGATTAGCAATTTCATTTTGATCTCTCAAATAACCAAAGGACACCGTAATATTTCAGTAGTGAAATGAGGTTTATTGGATTAACAGAAAATGCGCAAAATGCATCAAAACGAGATTAGACGGGTGCATAAATTTGGGCACCCCAACAGAAAAATCACATCAATATTTAGTAGAGCCTCCTTTAGAAGAAATAACAGCCTCTAGACGCTTCCTATAGCCTGTAATGAGTTTCTGGATTCTGGTTGAATGTATTTTGGACCATTCCTCCTTACAAAACATCTCCAGTTCAGTTAGGTTTGATGGTTGCCGAGCATGGACAGCCCACTTCACCACACAAATCACCCCACAGATATTTAATGATATTCAGGTCTGGGGACTGGGATGGCCATTCCAGAATATTGTACATGTTCCTTTGCATAAATGCCCGAGTAGATTTTGAGCAGTGTTTTGGGTCGTTGTCTTGTTGAAATATCCATCCCCGGCGTATCTTCAACTTTGTGACGGATTCCTCAACATTATTCTCAAGAATCTGCTGATATTGAGTGGAATCCATGCGACCCTCAACTTTAACCAGATTCCCAGTACCGGCACTGGCCACACAGCCCCACAGCATGATGGAACCTCCACCAAATTTTACTGTGGGTAGCAAGTGTTTTTCTTGGAATGCTGTGTTCTTTTGCCACCATGCATAACGTCCCTTGTTATGACCAAATAACTCAATCTTTGTTTCATCACTCCACAGCACTTTATTCCAAAATGAAGCTGGCTTGTCCAAATGTGCGTTTGCATACCTTAAGCGACTCCGTTTGTGGCGTGTGTGCAGAAAAGGCTTCTTTCGCATCGCTCTCCCGTACAGCTTCACCTTGTGCAAAGTGCGCTGAATTGCACAGTGACACCATCTGCAGCAAGTTGATGTTGTAGGTCTTTGGAGGTGGTCTGTGGGCTGTTTTTGACCATTCTAAACATCTTTCACCTTTGCTTCACCAATATTTTACGTGGCCTGCCACTTCTGGCCTTAACAAGAACTGTGCCTGTGGTTTTCCATTTCCTCACTATGTTCCTCACACTGACCGCTTATATCTCTGCAATAACTTTTTGTAGATCAAAATGAAATTGCTAATCCAAACACCCAAATATTTATCATTTAAAAAATCATGGAAATTGTCAGGTGTTCCTAAACTTTTGCATATGACTGTATATTTACTTTGTTACCTTTTTATGGAAAAGTGCGCTAAAGGCTCTCTCTCTCTCTCTCTCTCTCTCTCTCTCTCTCTCTCTCTCTCTCTCTCTGTGCGTGCACGTGTGCGTGTGAGCGCGCGCGCGCGTGTGTGTTAAAGGACCAGTCCTGCACAGTGCTGAAACTTCAAAAGCAGGTCGTCTCTCCATCGCCATTAAGCAAGCGAGTGGCTGCTGTTCCTCCGTTTGATAAAAGAACATCTGCACATCAGCTGGAAACCAAGCAAAAACAAAACACGAGCACTGTGTGAGGCTGTGGGTTTACAGTGCTTTGACACTTTGGACTCGACAAGAGCTCAGGCTGTGGATTTACAGTCCTTTGGCACTTTGGACTCGAAAACACCCGAAGTCCTTCATCTTAAGCCGGGACAAGATCTCAGGCTGTGGATTTGGGAGAATATGAGTCTCTCTCATCAGTACCGTGCTGTTCTCTTTCTGTCACTGTTGGCTTTACATAGCTGTAATGACGGGATGCAGGTCAGTGAAACAGCAGTGAAACAGCTGTGTGTGTGTGTGTGTGTGTGTGTGTGTGTGTGTGTGTGTGTGTGTGTGTGTGTGTGTGTGTGTGTGTGTGTGTGTGTGTGTGTGTGTGTGAAAATACTTTAGTTACACTTTTTTATCACCAGAGTTGTATGTCAATAATCAGAATCATAATTAATCATTAATTCTAATTGATTAAATAACGGTACTGATCTTAAATGTTTCTTATACCAATGATCCTTACAAGTGTTTTATTAGAAGTCTAATAGAAGTCTGTAGTGTTTGCAAAAACACTTTTTTTAATAACAGCTAGAACCTGTTGGCTAATTACTTTTAAGGTTTCTTATCAGGTTCTTTAGGAGTTTATTTGATAACGAATGGTTCTTCACCTCCCTTAGGAATCCTTTCTGAACCTTCAAAGCGTTTAAGTGAAGTCACCAACATTTTTTTTTTTAAACCACTATCATGGGGTTCAACTAAATTCTTCATGAGATCACCGGAGCAACAGCCAAGACATCTCAAGGGTTGTACCTTTATTTAAAGAGTGTAAGCTAGTTATAATTTGGTGGCAGTGATTCTAGAGTCTTGATTGGAGTTTCCTGATTTGTACTGGTGAGCTTTTTTAGGATAAGTGTCTAAGCTTGTCTAAGTTTTACCTATGAGAAAAGATTTCATTAGTATTACACATTCCTCACTCACCTTTTTTTTTTTTTTTTTTTTTTTTTTTTGAACGTAATAGCTTGTAAAGTATATAAAGCCTGTTTGGAAAAAAGACAAGTACCAAACCTAATATCATTAGATGAAGTGTTTAGATAAAGATGTACATTGTGTTTTTAACCATTAGCCATTGTAATTGTTAATTCCAAATAGACAATAATCTCTCTCTCTCTCTCTCTGTCTATGTCTCTCTCTCTCTCGCCTACACACACACTGCACATTAGTCACATCATGTCTTTCAGTCATTTGTTATGAAACTATAACTAAGGAGTTGTCTAATTGTTGCCGGTATACTTAGAATTTCTAAACTATCTCTCTGTATATAAATCATGTGGTGATAAGGGTGTAAAATGAAGTCGTTTTAGCATTTGCTTTGGCTAAGTGAACATCCTGCAAGATTTTGAAATTCCAAATGTTGGTCACAGACTGTAAATGCCACTCTTTTCTATTTTTATAACGGTAATGAAACATTGTAATTCGAAGCCGATGCATTCCCTTCCTCTGTGTCTTCCTGCCATGAAAAATATACAAGAGACCAACTTTTTCTCCTGAAGACATCTGCGCAACAGCTTTTGGCTGAGCTATCACCCATCCCTGGTAGAGAGAAAAAGAGGTGAGAGAAAGGAACTTATGATACCCCGAACTCCACATACATAGTGTGGGGTGGAATCTCCAACCCAGGTGGCATGAGGCAAACATGCATACAAATACTAATAACAATATTAATACTCTTACCTTTTGTGTCAACCCATACTGATAATCATCCTTTAAAAACTAATAAGCGTAAAAATGGTTACGCTTTAAACTCTTTCACACAAAATCGCTTACATTGTAATGGTAAGAAATATAATAAAATCAGTACTAACCATGTTTTTAAAAATATATTATTTTAAAAGGACATTATTTACATTTACATTATTTACTGTCCAGTGTCACCCAGTTCCCTTCTGAGCCTGGTTCCTCTCAAGGTTTCTTCCTCATATCATCTCAGGGAGTTTTTCCTTGCCACCGTCGCCTCCGGCTTGCTCATTAGGGATAAGGATAGATATATAGTATTTTAAATTTTAAATTAATATTTTTAAATTAATTTTAAATTTTAATTGTACTTATTTATTTATTTTTATCCTTATATTTTTCTTCTTCTCATTATTATATATTTATTTCTTTTTCTCTCTCTTCTGTTTCCATACTTCTGTAAAGCTGCTTTGAGACAATGGGAAATTGTTAAAAGTGCTATACAAATAAATTTAATTGAATTGCATTGAATATATTTTATCTGGGGGGCACAGTGGCTTAGTGGTTAGCACGTTCGCCTCACACCTCCAGTGTTGGGGGTTTGATTCCCGCCTCCGCCTTGTGTGTGTGGAGTTTGCATGTTCTCCCCGTGCCTCAGGGGTTTCCTCCGGGTACTCCAGTTTCCTCCCCCGGTCCAAAGACATGCATGGTAGGTTGATTGGCATCTCTGGAAAATTGTCCGTAATGTGTGTGAGTGAATGAGAGTGTGTGTGTGTGCCCTGCGATGGGTTGGCACTCCGTCCAGGGTGTATCCTGCCTTGATGCCCAAAGACGCCTGAGAAGTGACCTGAGAAGTTCGGATAAGCGGTAGAAAATGAATGAATGAATCTGTTAAATATGTACACTATATTGCCAAAAGTTTGTGAAGGAATGGGTCGCTCTCAGGGCTCAGTGAATTCAAGCGTGGTATTTGTAATAGGTTGCCACCTGTGCAATAAGTCCATTAGTGAAATTTCCTCACTACTAAATATTCCAACGTTTAACTGTTAGTTGTATTATAACAAAGTGGAAGCAATTTGGAACAATAGAAACTTTTTTAGGGCCCCTTAGTTCCTTGGCCCCTTAGTTCCAGTTAAAGGAACTCTTAACCCTTCAGTATACCAAGACGTTTTTGACAGTTTCATGCTCCCAACCTTGTGGGAACAGTTTGGGGATGGCCTCTTCCTGTTCCAACATGACTGCACACCAGTGCACAAACCAAGGTCCATAAAGACATGGATGAGCCAGTTTGGTGTGGATAAACTTGACTGGCCTGCAAAGATGCCCCTTTGAGTGCTGGTTCAGAGCCTATTTTAAAATCTGTTCGTTCTTTTTTGACACCCAAAGCACTGGCTCTGAACCAGAAAAAGTGGTTCTTAAGTAGCACCAAAACATTGCTTTGTCTAGGTTCTTAAAAGGCTCGACATTGGAACCAAATTTGAACCAGCACTAGCACTAGCTTTGAACTAGTACCCGATTCTTTCTGGTGGAAAGGAGGCAGGAGTCCTGACCTCAACCCGATAGAACACCTTTTAGATAAATTAGTATGGAGACTGTGAGCCAACATTAGTGCCTGACCTCACAAATGCATTACCAAAGGAATGGTCAAAAATTTCCATAAACGTACTCCAAGACCTTGAGGAAAGCCTTCCCACAAGAGCTGAAGTTATTATCACTGCAAAGGTTGGGCCATATTAAACTCCATATTAAACCCTACAAAAAATGGGATGCCATTAAATTTCATGCGCATGTAAAGGCCCAAAACCTTTGGCAATATAGTGTATATATAACATATGCATTTTATCCAGTCTAAGATTTTCTCTCTCTCTCTCTCTCTCTCTCTCTCTCTCTCTCTCTCTCTCTCTCTCTCTCTCTCTCTCTCTCTCTCTCTCTCTCTCCTGCCTGATCCTAACAGTCTCCTACAGCCTCTACAGCTATGGGTCCCTTCACCCTCCTGACATTACCGATTTATGCCAATACTTCTTCTGCTTGGAGCTTCTGCAATTACAACCTGTCTCTTGTGGTGCTGTGAATGGTCCCACACAAATACCCTAAATCTTTACATTTTACATTTGTTTTAGTGGATAATGTCACCTGGATAGTGTAGATTTTCAGTTAAACTACTGCTGTAATTATAAAGTCATTCCTGTGCTGATCCCATACTGTAAGTCATAGTATTTACAATCTACTCGTGCGCTAGTGTCATTTCAGTACATTTCTTGTATACAGTACTCCAAGCATACTTTAATGATTTAGAATCTAACTATCCAGTGTCATCTAGAAGAATGTAATCGTGTTCCAAGTCTACATGTCGGTTGTTGCAGTATAATTGTGCCAAACTTTTGGTCTGACATGTTTTTATTTATAAGGGGAAACTGGTATCAGTTCTAACTCAGTATTGGAATTAAACATGACATCTTGAATTCTGTGAACAAAGATTAGTTTGTTGTTTAGAGTGAGTGGTGTGTGTGTGTGTGTGTGTGTGTGTGTGTGTGTGTGTGTGTGTGTGTGTGTGTGTGTGTGTGTGTGTGTGTGTGTGTGTGTTTGTGTATACACCCATAGACTTTGCAAGCCTCGACCAGCCAGAGAATATTTTATTGAACTTTCCAAAAGGATTTAATTATGCTTTCTTGAAAATAGCCTGAAGACATTTTTTTCTCTAGTGCCAGCTAGACTACTAGCGTAGCAAGCATTGTCATTTAGCTAATAGGGAAATTATTTTTGTAGAACAGATGATCTCACCTTGAATTACAAATGTTCTTTAGAAGCTAATAAACATTCAGAACTGGTTTATTTCTGCAGACAGTTTTATGTTCTCCATGCAATGCAACATTTGTTTTTAAATCTAGTATGTAATTGTGTTTGTGGTTTATTATAATATGCTGTATGGTTTTCACATTCACACATTTTTATGAAAAAAACTGTACGATCATTTTAAACTTTTATACTTTATTTTTTTGTATATAACGAACATTCATGTAATTTCATTAGTTTAAATGGGTGAAGAAATATTTGTCCTTCAGCTAAAAGCATTTTAAGTTAAAAATGAGACATTTTCTCAAAGCATTAAAATGAAGGTACTTCTATTCAGTTAAATTTTATTTGTATTGCACTTTTAACAACAGACATTCTCTCAGCATAAATAATAAAATAAAAGTACAGGATAAAAAATAAAAGGTTTATCCCAAATGAATGGATATCTGGGTACAGCAAGTTTATTTAATTTGTTTTTCAGTGTATATTTACTATGTATGTCAAGGAAATAGCTCAAGCTGTATCGAAAATATGTGAAAAATAAATATTCTGATAATTTTTTTTTAACTCATTACAACTAACCGTAACTGGTTCAGCCAAATCTTCCACAGAACTAGGTCACTGTGGTGAATAAAATGTCTGCACTATTATACGCTTAAAACCTAGTAAACTTATAAAAAAGAAAAACAATTCGTTAAAAAAATAAAGAAAGCTGTTGTTTTTGTTAGTTAAAGTTTATAAAATTGTAAAATACCCAGTTGTATGACAGAAATATACCAGTCAAATGTGCTGATCATCTGGTTTTCAGAATCTATTATTAAAAATTTTCATGCCAGCTAAAAATAACTGTAGCTAACTTAAAGTTAAATTAGTTCAGCAGTCCATGTTAGTCTAGATAAATGAACTAAACTAAATTACAATGTGGTAACAAAAGCTGCTTTGTGAAGTTAAAATGCTATACAAAACGAATTGTATTGAACTCTGATCCTAATACACTAATATTCTAATAAATAGTCAAAAATAATAAATAAGTAATACATGCTATGTGCACCACAATTATTCCTGTCTCCTGTGGAAGGATCACATCTCTGAGGTTATGAGGTTTAATTCTCGATGTATGGAGTTTTCATGTTAGGGGTTTCTCCTGGGTACTTCCCTTCCAGTCTCTCCCCTAAGGACACTGCAAGTCTAAGGACAGGTGTTGCAGACTGTTTGTCATGTCTAAATTGTTTGTAGTGTGTGAATATATTTGTGATTAAGCCCCGCGATGGACTTGACATAATGTCAGACACTCTCAGGTTATTATTAGTACAGGCTTAGTGTTTAGCATGTTTGCCTCACACTTGTTTGATTTTTACCATGTGTGTGAAGTTTGTATGTTCTCCCCGGGTGTTTCCTCTGGGTACTCCAGTTTTCTCCCCCAGACCAAAGACATGTGTTGTAGGCTGATTGGCATCTTTACATTTTCAGGCTCATTAAGTTAAACCTAAACATGGGGCAAACACTGTCAGCCTGCCCTCGTTCTTCTTTTAATCCGTAGGATCCATTTTAGATAGGAATCATTCACATCTGGATGAAATCAGTCATATGGGTTTTAGGTTACACAGCTGAAAAATACTTTATTGGGACTTAGTGTGGTTTTGCCACAGCCTCCAAATCATCAGGATGCCTTTAATTAAGCTATTGGCTTTGGCGCAAAGGGCAACCTGTGGATTATCTGTTTTTGATAATATTTTTGTGGTTTTTAATATCTCAGGGCTGCATAGACAAGCAGAGGGTGATTGGTGTGCTTCGCCAGATGGAGAAATTTTTAAAGGGACAGGAGATCAGGTTTACAGAAGGTCTTCGTATAATGAAATCCAAACTTACCAACCTTCAGAACTCTGTGTCCAAGTTTCCACAAGCAGACCAATCTTCACGTATGTATGCAGTGTTAATGTGCATGCTATTGATTTGATTGTTTGGGTATAGGATTAACAAATTGAAAATGTGAAGTCATCTATACATAATTTTTTAGTGCTCAAAATCTTTTGTATATTTATGAAATCATTTATTTCCTTACGGTGTTTAAATGTTTAAATTACTGACATGCCCCAACTCAGAAACTCAAAGCTTAAAGTAAATCTTGAGTTTTCCCACATGATCTATAGCACTATGCCTTAAAAAACTGGAAAACTCTGAAAAATTAAGTCATTTTTTCATTCACTACTTATAACAACACACAGCGATCTTTTGTCTGTTGTCATCCAGTAAGCAGGATAGCTGTGTTTCAAAAAAGATCTTTTCCCGAATCAAGAAACTTTCATAGTTTGTGGGTTTGTTACATTGCAGAAAAGTCAGACAACTCTGATGAACACGCAGAATCTGAAACTGTTAGAAAACTGGAAAGCACACAATAGTTCCATTAAGTTGAACTTGTTTCTTCTCTATAGCTCCAAATTTTCATGACAAATTTTGGAGACAGAAAAATTAAACAAAGTTAATCCATTGTCTTCACTACTTATGGACTTATCTTCAGGTTGAGTTTACTCCCATTTTTAATACAGCAAGTGAACCATCTTGAAATGACAGTGTGTAAGCAAAAAGGACATACTTGAAGAAGTGCTATTATAATAACTGCTTGATATTTTGAGAACATTTTCTTTTAATTTTGCTGAATAATGATAATTTGATTATCATTATTTTCAAAATGGTTTTCAATTTAATTCTTATTTTTGTAAATAGCCCTGCAGAAATATACAGCTCTGGGACCAGCTTTTTTGTTTCGCCTAAAAATACAGAGAAAACAGGTATAAAGAGAAGTGTACATCATTACCTTTTCCGATCTTGTATTCCTGTATTCCCATCTTCCTTTTACTTTCTTCTTTGTCCTTTGTCTTTATAGCCTCATCCATGTGTCCTGCTCTAGCAGCCCCAACACACGGGAAGAAATTTGGCTCCAAGTACCTTGTTGGACATGAAGTGCACTTCATGTGTTCTTCAGGTTATCATTTGGTGGGCTCGGCAACCCGAGTGTGCCAGGAAAACGGCAGCTGGAGCGGAGCTGGTGCACACTGTAAAGGTCTGTACTCATATGACCTCATTCTATATGATATTAGAACATTTTTGGAAATTAAAGTGTATTAATCTGCAAAAATTATTACCAGAATCACACACAATATTCGGACTTGACTGCTGATTTTGCATTCCCACATATTGCACAAGAATTATAACACAGTTGCTCTGCACATCCTTTCAGAGGCAGCCAGACATTTCTCTTAAGTGGTTATGATGTTTTCCTACTGATCAGAAGGTCATGTGCTCAAATCCAGGGAGAACCAAGCAGCCACCATAAGGGTCCCTAAGGAAGGTCCATAACCCTCAACTGCTCAGTTTTATAAATGAGATAAATATAAATTGCACTGAATAAGGTCATCTCCCAATCGCTATTAATTATGACGCCTGTACAATTTTTATACACGCACTACAACTACAACATATACAACTGCTCATCACACATGTCTAACATACAGTTCTAAACCTGCAATATTCTTTGTGCAGTTTAATCTATACAAGAGATCTGTAAATATTTTGGAGAGTTATGTATATTCACTATCTGTGAGGTTTTTGCACACTTTAAATCTTGTGCTGCACTTGTGTTAAGTCCTAGCTTGTGTTGTGGCTGTAATAAAGTGCTCTGCCAGAGATCCTTTGAGAATTGAAATCTTTGTAACATGCTAAATTGAGGCAGGATTCAAGAAACAAAATCAGCTTGTTGTTTATTCAAGCCAATCTAACATAGTCAAAGTTCATGGCAGCACTCAAAACACAGGTCGGCAACATCAAACAAGATTAATCCTAGTTATAAACAAGAGCACAGATATCAGTCAAAACATAGAAAGTAGTCAGACTAATTAAGAACTAAATAGAGAACACCTGGAAACACAGAGGACAGAGCAGAGCCTAGACTCAAATCAAACCAACGACGTCCCAAATGACACAAGACATATGTACTCGAACATATAGTGTATGAATTTAAGTGGGGTCATATGTTCTGAATAAAATGGAACATTAAGGGAATTATAAAAGTTAATGGATGCTGCCAGCTTTAACAAAAATATGGTGAATTTTTACAATGTTAAAAAATAACAAATATAAAAGATATCTTGTCCAACACAGTGTTGTCAACCATCTTGAAATTTTCTTCTCATCCAGTGTTAGTGGCTTGGTCGCAAAGCTGTGGGTGTTGAGCGCATAAAGTGTCCGACATTCCACACTTTGCTTTTTTTGTAAAACATTTCGTCATCTGGGCATTTTTTATTGTGAACGGACTACTTATACTATTTCTACTACAAAATGGCATTAAACAGTGTATATGTATGTAGGACACACCTTCAGTTAGAACAGAAATTTGTGCGCCTAGTATCTTTGCTTTTTGTTCGTTCGTTCATTAAGTATCTTTGCTTTTTTGTTCATTGGATAAAGCATCAGAACATATCACATTTCTGCAGCTCTACAGTTGTGACTTTTGGCTGCCTTGTAGCTCAGTTTAAGCAGCTCACCTTTACAAAAAAAATGCATGGTATGTTTGTTTCATTTCCTGCACTTGGATCTATTCAGGGTAGAATTTTCATTTCACTTGAACTGCACAAGTGTTTGCTTGAAACAGGACCAAGAACACCTCAGTCAGATATAGTCCGTTTACGGCATCGGTGGAATTCCGAAACCAGCCTTTCTAAACAATGACTGTGAATCCCAGTAGTAAAGAAGACTCACACTGATATAGCCAAGACTGAGAAGAAAGAGTCATTCTTTACAGTGGATTGAGTTGCTTAGCTGAACTGAATGAAACGCTCATTACTGTGGCATTAAATGTCCTGAAAACAGAACAACCCTGCACTCATATTCCTGTCTGAGTCTTTCTCTTTTACATGCCAAAGCTGTTGTTGGCAGGGTCACTGTAAAAAGAGCAGGCCCCAAAGCTCCTGTTTCAGCCAAGACTATAGAGACCCCATTGCCCATGTACCGTGCACCAGAAAATCCCATTGGGTAGAGATAAATGGAAGAGTTGACTCAAAAATGATAATTATTGCCATAAAAACCTTAATGAAAGATTCATTTCTGATGTTGTCGTGCTCCCCACCTGCTTTCAGTCCCATTCAAATTTTTATGTGAAATATCCCTTTAAATCCCCTCACACATTTCATTAAATCGGGATCCAGGTTTGATGGCAGGAAAGTATTCGAAGTATGCTATTGATGGCTTACTTGAGTGCTACAGCTGGCAACAGTATCAGACATTCCAAATGGTACAAGCGCCTAGAGCATATAAACCCACTAGGGCTGAAAGTTTGCAAGAGATTACATTATTGTAGAAAAATCAAAAAATATTTCAAAACTAATCAACCAAAAACCTCTGGGGGTCAGGCAAAAAAATTCTTTGTCCTTATAATCATATTTCTAGCGCTGTATTGCTAGAAGTATCTAAAGAGATTAGAAACAACTTTTTATATTTGCTAATGCTTGTATCTGAAAGCACAACAGAAGAATTAGAAACAATCCCAGAAAGCAAAACTGTGAAATCCACTCTCTGTTACGACATCTTTCTTTCTCTCTAACATATTACATGAACGATATTAAACCAAATCCGACTATGAAAATGGCAAATGCATTTAATTCTAGTTTTGAGTGACACATGCATTTACTTGTAGGAATAAGACATTGCTAAAAGCTAACAGTTGCAGTCTTGCAATATAGCAGTGTTAGAGAATACAGTTCTCAGAGAATCAGAAACCAAGCTCCCAAGTGGGGCTTATCTATCTATCTATCTATCTATCTATCTATCTATCTATCTATCTATCTATCTATCTATCTATCTATCTATCTATCTATCTATCTATCTATTATCTGTCTGTCTGCCTATCTATCTATCTATCTATCTATCTATCTATCTATCTATCTATCTATCTGTCTGTCTGTCTGTCTGTCTGTCTGTCTGTCTGTCTGTCTGTCTGTCTATCTATCTATCTATCTATCTATCTATCTATCTATCTATCTATCTATCTATCTTATTAGGAAAATTAAACAAATAGTGTAAATAGTGGGTAGGACCTCCTGTTGCTCTCAAAACAGCTTAATGTTTTCATGCCATTAAATTTCTTGTCCATATTGACATGACTGCATAACAATTTCTGCATTGCATTTTTCAGGTGCATTTTCATGCTTTGAATCTCTTGTTCTCCCACATCCCAAAGGTGTTCTATTGGATAGCCAGTGACCGAAGAACACTGTGCTTTAAAACATGGTGCATTATCATGCTGGAAGCAGCTGTTAGAAGATGGGTAAACTGTGGCTATTAAGGGATGCAATAATAGGCCGAAAAGTGTGCCAAGGCAAAATTCCCAACCCGGACCAGTTTCAGCCAATTCTATTAGGGTGGGATGGTACAAATTATAGGTGGGCGATCAATGGTAGTGCCCCCATTCCAACAAACTCCATGGATTTATTTGCTGCCAAATTCTGACCCTATAATCCATGAGCCTCATCAGAAATCTTTTTTTTTTTTATAAATTCAGTTTTCGATTGTCTTGTTTTGGTGAGTCCGTGCCTACTTTGTCCTTTAGTGTTGTAGCATACTGTATCCTCTTAAAGTTTCGACCAGTTGAGCATTCTGAGATGCTTTTCTGCTCACCACAATTGTACAGAATGCTTATCTGAGTTACTGTAGCATTTCTGTCAGCTCAAAGCAGACTGGTCATTCTTTGTTGATTTCTCTTATCAAAAAGGTTTTTCTGTCTATAAAACTGTCACTTACTGGATGTTTTCACTTAATTGAGAAATTGGAAATTTTTACTATTCTCCAAAGTCCTAATTGTGTAGCACTTTGGTCACTTCTGTTGTTTTTAAATGTACTGTAGACATAAAAGTAAATTAAGAGTTGACTTTCAAAATATCATTAAAATTAGAATATAATGTGGCAAACACAGACAAGCGGACTGATACGTCCCAGTTTATTTATATTGCACATGACTGCAGGAAGAACTTTCTTCAGACTTTCCTTTCCTTTCTGCAGACTTTCCTTCAGACTTTCCTTTGCTTTATAGCATTTTTCACATTCCATAAAAACTCGCTGTACATTCCTGTGTAACACTATAGCAGTCAAACTGAAAGGTGCATCAACAGTGTTTCATCCTTTCATTGCTTTGGACCATTACCACATTTTCAGTGTGGCTTCAGTTTAAATCAAATTTTTCGTTTGAATCTACTTAAACAGTGAATGATGGGTTATCTATTTCAAAGATTTCTTTAGCTGTGAAAGATTATGAGCTGCTCATTACACCTCTCAGTCTGTGTCGCTTTCTGTCTTTATCTCCAGAGAGAGAGAAAAAACTCACTGCTCTTGTCTTTTATTAGTAGCAGGTTATAGTCATTGTGCCAGTAACCCATGCTTGAATGGTGGCACTTGCACTGAGGGGGTCAACCAGTACAAGTGTTCATGTCCTCACAACTGGAGCGGGAGCCGCTGTCAACAGCAGACTCAAACAGGTTTTTTTGCCTAGTCTACACTATTGTCCTTGATCAATGTTATTATCCTTTTATCTTTATTATCTTTAGTGATTAACATGTTTGCCTGTGTGTATGAAGTGTGCATGTTTGCATGCTTTGGAGTTCCGTCTTCAGGGTATTCCAGTTTCGTCTTGCATGTCTGTGATTTTGTGCGTTAATCTAACTGACTATGTTTATATGTGTGTGCATGTATTTGTCTGTGTGTATGAGCCAGTGCATCATCCCTAATCTCCTCACCTCACCTCTCACGTTCAGCCCCTCCGGAGTGGAGCGTAGTGAATAATCCGGAATTTAGTCGCAAACCTCGCTGCACTAAAGTGGACCAAGCTCAGCACTGCAGTTGTGAAGCAGGCTTTCATATGAGCGGCACCTCTCACAGCAGCATCTGCCAGGGTACGCTTCTCCTCTTTTCCTCTCAGGTTTTTACATGCTGTCAAGTATGTGATATGCAAAATGCATACATCTTTAGAAATAAAGAAGCAAAGATTGCCATAGGTAAGTAGAATAACAAGTACAGAGCAATGCACTAATGCACACGTCATCATGAACAACAGAACAAGAATAGCAAGAGCAAGAGCATCAGGATAGAAAAAGACGACATATCTGGCTGCAAATGAGACTGCTGTAGATACAGTAAGCAAGGAGAAAAAGAAGGTCTTCAGTGTAGAGGTCTGCTCAGGTCTAAAAAAAATTACCGACCCGAAGTGACCCGAATCACTTTTTACCCGAACCCGACGTGCATAATTTTTTTTTTTAAAGAAAGACCCCACCCGAGACAAACCCGAAAAAATTAGACCCAAGTCCTACCCGTCGGCAATTTTTTTTAACCCGACTGGACCCGAATGTTGCGTAACTCTACACTAAAGTAACCACTACAGCGTGGATTCAAAATTGATTGATAGGTCTGTTTCAACGAAAATTAGCTTATTGCCAGCCACACGTCGCCAGCCACATGTCGCAAACGGTCTTGGTAAACAGAGGACAGGTTGGAAAAGGACTCGAGCTGATGCACACAAATTAGATACAGTAGTTCGGGTCTTCTCGGGTCCGTTCGGTAAAAACACATTTATTTTAAATTACCCGAGACCTGATGCCGCTATTATTATACCCAACCCATGTCCGAGGCACACGTGAAAATTTAGACCCGAACCCGCTCGGGTCGGACCTCGGGTTTTTGGATCTAAGTGGACCGGTGAAGACCTCTAGTTCAGTGTGAAAATTATCTTTCTTAGATTAGATTACTTTAGATTAGAAGATAAAACATTCCAAATTTATGTTCCTGGTTCACACCAAAAAGTGTAATTATAAATCTTTTCTGTTCTATAACTTACGGTCAAAACGTTCACTTGTGTAACCAATCATTCTATCTTTAACATGAAATCTATCTTGCTGAAGTTATTAAATGTTCAGTGATGGAGACTTGATTGCAAACCTGTTCCTGGCACTTGCAGCCCAAAGCCATCTTCATGGTTTCTAAATGGAATTATCCACAGTAATCTCATGTATTTCCTGGATGTCAATGTGAATCATGATCAGCCTCTAAGAAAAGAGACTCCAACATCCAACAAGTAGGGCATCAGGATGGATCAGGCAGATCTGGAGAGCGGAAGGGGTTAGGATCACTAGTATCTCCAAAGTAGCAGAAACAGCTCCTCTTTAAATGTGCATGTAACAAGAAACAAGCTGAACTAACAGCAAGTAATAGGTGTTTAGATGGCAGTCAGATGCAGTTCCAGGTCTGGAGAACCAAAAGATTACCCCACTGCTGTGCTCCCTCTATTGGTTTCCGTTAGCTGCATGCATCAGTTTCAAAACACAAAAACGTACCAGCTCTATCTTACCTCAAAGCTCTTGCATTACACCTCGCTCCCTCAGAGCTACTAGCACTGTACAGTAGGTATACAACAAGACTCTTTTCTGTTCTGGCACCGAGATTGTAGAACGAACTTCCCTAGATGTCCATACAACTGCAAACTACAGACACTTTGAAAAACCCACCCTGAACAGAGTTTTAGGTTGATGGTATCCTAAGTCTGTAACCTAGGGAACCAGTGTTGATGTATTCATTGATGGAGACTTAAAAGCACTGTTGTACTTTGCTCTGGATAAGGGCGTCTGCCAAATGGCGTAAATGTAAATGTTATCATTCATAGCCTTAAGAATCTCTGCAGTCCTCCGAAAGACTCCTTATTCCGTTGTCTGTCATCCTGTAAGCACTACAATGTTTTTTTTTACAGGGCAAGATCACTGTGCTGAGGCTAACTGAAAAGGGCTTCAGGCACAGTTATAAGAAAGTGAATTAGATTATGGTGAATTCAGTAAAAATATACAGTTTTCATTGTTGAGACAAATTGTACATGCCTATCAAAGTGGGCAAAAGTATGTGTAATGGTTTGAGCATTTTCACTACAGTTGAATTTTTCTTTTTGTTTGTATGGGAAATGCACTTTTCAAGGCCCATTTAACTCTGTTTGTGTGTGTGTGTGTTTGTGTGTGTGTATATGTATGTTTCTTTGTCATCCATCTCTCACCTACTTTCCAGCCTTCAGGGTGAAAACCTTTTGACCGTTTTATCATCCGTCTTTGTGCAGATGTGAACGAGTGCGAGGTTTACAAAATGGACAGCGGATTACTGTGTGCTCACATGTGTGTGAACATTCCAGGCTCGTACCGCTGCTCCTGCCCCAGTGGCTACAAGCTTCTTGCGAACAGCAGGAGCTGTGAGGGTAAGTGACATGGAGTTTGTGTATAAAATTCAGCAGTGTTTATTATGAAGGAGAAGCGGTGTTCAATGCTATTGTTAGTCGCTGTACCAACTTGCATCAAGTTTAGCTTCTCTTAGCTTTGTTGTGGCACTAGACACACTAGTCACCAATGCTTGCTGTCATTCACCAGAATTCACTAGCTCTCTAATCTTATAAGTGAAAAGGGTCTTTATGGGCTCACATCGAGCTTTAAATGACGCATACAAATAATTTGTACTTGTGGTGTGATACAGCTGCCATGAAGTGGTGCCTGGTTTGTATTTGGTGCAACTGTTCACAATCTTGCCTGTGTACTTTGTGTGCATCTGGGAGGGATTAAAACTGAGAACAAAACCAGTCAGTGTTAAAAGTCTTTACTTAGTATAGTAATAAGTATGAAATTTGGGTCAGAATGCTAGTTTGTTTAGTAAACTTAGATACAGTACGTATAGGGGAAAATAGGACTCTAATGAAACTAATGTACAGTAGCTAGAATAGTTAAAAAGTCTACAATAACATTTACACTTTTGTTTCATTTAAGTGTGTTTTGATTGTAAACGTTAGTAACGTTCTAAAATAAAAGCAAACAAAAGTCAGTGCAATATTTCTAATGTCAATTAGTAAAATATATATAAAACAAAAGAGCTCACATTCCCATATGAACTCGCAAACTCCTGACACGCACATTATGGTTTGCAGAAATACAATTGCCCTAATACCCTAATAGACTAATGCACAACATGACTAGCAGTGACAGACCTACAATAGTGGGAAAACGTGGAGTGGTGTAATTTTTCAGTCTCGCTCAGTGGCGGCTGATGTTCAGAGATTTAAAGCATACGGGTGGGGGGAGGGGATAGATAGATAGATAGATAGATAGATAGATAGATAGATAGATAGATAGATAGATAGATAGATAGATAGATAGATAGATAGATAGATAGATAGATAGATAGATAGATAGATAGATAGATTGAGTGAGTGATTGATTGATTGATTGATTGATTGATTGATTGATTCCAGTTGCTCATTCATCCATACATCTATCTATTGTATGAATTATGAATTGTTTATCATACACAGGGTAAAAGGGAGCCTAGACTCCATCTCACTGGGTAAAGTGCCAACCCAGCATAGGGCACAATAACACACAATATGAAAAATTTAGAGCAGCCAATCAAACTGGAGCACCTGGAGGAAACCCTTAAAGCACAGGAAGAACATACAAATTCCACACACACGGGAGAGGTGGGAATTAAACCTCCACCTACCGTTGTCCAGGGTGTCCCCTAAATTGTGACCCAAGTCCCCTGGGATAGACCCCAGGGTCCCTGTCACATTGTGTAAAAAGTGGGATGGATGGAGGGATACAGTAACTCCTGTCCTCTCATTCTGCATTTTCTGACTGAACATTGGTGGATTCAGACCAAAGTGAGAGGTACATGATCCTCAGATAAGTCCTCTTAAAATGCCTCCTTACTGTCATGATTACTGAGTATATGCAGTTGGAGAAAACGCTTTGAGCAAATTCTTGTTGCTGATGCATTGCAATAGAGGTATTTCTCTAACTGCAAAATGTTCAGGATTATACCTTCTGTTATTTACAAGCACAGGTATAAACATTTTGCTTGCCGAGTTGTTGTTGCAGAGGTGAATTCAGCCTATCTATAAAGTACCTTTAAAGGCTTTTCACACTTAACCTCAGGTTATAATCATTACAAAAACCCCACTTTTAGCCCTGAGTAGAGGAACATTGCACACTTGTATTTTAGACAATCGCTGTGGTGCTAAATGTGTACAATCTGTAAGAATGTGGGGTTAGTATGTTACAGCTAGCATTAATAGGAGCAAAGAGGAAGAGTTATATGTTCAGAAAAAAGGTCCAGTGTGATATTACGAATAAAGAAAATCCAGGATTTACCCAGAATTTACAATGATCCAGAAATAACCAGCTGAATTGTGAAACTGTGGGCTGTGAATCCTGCAGGTTGACGTGTGAGAATGAAAGAGTTTGACATGGTGTCTGCTTTAATGAGCTTCACCTAGCTCAGTTCATCATGGATGTTTTGTTAAACCTGTTCCTTACCACATGACCCTTCTTCTTATTCTTTCCTCATGCAAAACTCTTTTCGCTGGTTCTCTCTTTCTTTTTCTCTCCTTCCTCCTCACATGCCTGTGCTGCTCCAGATGTGGACGAGTGTCTTACCCAACAGCATAACTGCAGCCGTGGCACCACCTGTGTCAACACCGGAGGAGGCTTCCGGTGTGTAAATCCCGAGTGCCCACACTTGCACGGAAATATCAGCTACGTCAAGACGTCACCTCTGTGAGTCAATGCATACACACTTAACTGAAATGAACAGAAAGACCAGAATGCACATTGTTTTATTGTTATTTTTACCTTTCTAATACTTCAGGATGGGCATCTGCATCAACAACAACAGGACAGGAGCTACAGTAGGGTCCAAAAAACTCTGAGACCTCATTGAAATTCCTTTTTTTTTGTTTGTTTTAATATTTAACTGTAAATAATCTATATTAGTGGCTTAGTGGTTAGCACGTTCGCCTCACACCTCCAGGGTTGGGGGTTCGATTCCCGTCTCTGCCTTGTGTGTGTGGAGTTTGCATGTTCTCCCGGTAGCTCGAGGGTTTCCTCCTTGTACTCCGGTTTCCTCCCCCAGTCTAAAGACATGCATGGTAGATTGATTGGCATCTCTGGAAAATTGTCCGTAGTGTGTGATTGCGTAAGTGAATGAGAGTATGTGTGGGTGGGGTTGGCACTCCGTCCAGGGTGTATCCTGCCTTGATGCCCGATGACGCCTGAGATAAGCACAGGCTCCCCGTGACCCAAGAAGTTCGTATAAGCGATAGAAAATGAATGAATAATCTATACTATATATATATATATATATATATATATATATATATATATATATATATATATATATATATATACACTTTTGTGTTCCAGTAAGATTTTAATCATAAACTCACCAGTTTTTTAGATATCAATTTTGATGACATGACAAAAAGCTCAAACCCACAAAACATTTAACATGGTTCACAAATGGCCAAAACACAAAAGAGCATGTTAAAAAAAATCAAAACTGTTTTTACTAATTTAGCTAGTTTTTAACTAATTTATTGGAAAAAAAATACTGGATGAGGACATGGGATTGATCAGCTCTCCCCGCATCCCTATAGGCATCCTGAATTTGGACATTTAATTTCCCTGTGCTTTGAGAAAACATTATACATTATTATATACACATTATATAATCCCTATGGAGGACCATAGGCAGGCGGCCAGCAGCTCCTTGCAGCCTGTTATCGTCAGCACTTCTTTTCACACTTCTCAGTTCACGGCACTCACTTCCGGTTTTGACGGCAATCTTGGATTTTACTTTATGGCGGCGGCCATTTAATGAGACCAGGCACTATATAAAGATGCTGCTTATACATAGTTCTTGCCCGATGGTCTTCTGAGTCTGCCTTGTGCTCCTGTTAAGTCATCCCACCATTTTTCATAGTCCTGCTCTGCCTGGCTTTGTTTCTGCCTGTTCCTGGTCCCTGATTCTGCCTGCCCTGTGATACTTCTGGCTGGTTTGACCCTGCCTGTTTTTCTAGTTGCTGTTTCCTGCCTGGTCTGTACTGCTCAGTTTTTGGTTTTGGATTTTTGGACTTTTTATTGCCCTGTTTTCTGCCTGCCCTATAATGCCTTGATTGCCTGTGTTTTTCATTATTGGACTGTCTGTAATATCGAACTGTGCATCCCCTGTTTTAAGCCAGCTAATATTAAAGACTCTTGATTTGAAATCTGGTCTGTGTCTTGCATTTGGGTCCTTGCCTGCCATTCCTGACAGTTATGAAGATGAAAATTAAGTTAACTACAATTAGCCAAAAAATTAAAATCAATGGTGCATTTGGAGCACACGTTTTGCTTATACTTTTCTTTTTAAGTTAAAAAGAATATGCAGCAAAAAGATTCTAACAGTCCCTTGGGTTGGGAGAGAATGATTAGATCATTCCATGGGAGGCAGACCTAGGACATCCCAAAGGAAACTTTATTTTTGGCTCATATGCAAGTTTAGCTTTTCAGCTGCTTTTTAATTGATGGTGCACACTCACATAACTGTGAATGACACTGGACTGGATCTCATGTTCCCTTTTAAGCGAGATCAATTAATGGGCTGGAGACATAAAAAAAATGACTATAATTGCCAGCCAGGTCCAGGAACTGTCTCGCCTCCACAATGGCACAGCTCTTGGGCAGGCAGCAATCGTTACTGTCATATCACTTTGAGTACACACCTGCCTATGGCCCAAGCAGAAACTGTACTATTTGCACCTAATTGATCAATTAGTTAACCGTTGCCAAATGTTGACACTGCATAAACTACTCTAATGTCCATACAAAATATGACTGACCTGACTGCTTTGGCAACTAAAACAGATCTGAAGCAGTCACTTTGGGACTCTTTTATTCTTATATCAATCCCTTGAGCCTTGAGCTCACCCCAAATCACCTGATTTTTAATCCTCAACTAGATGGTCAGGATGACAGCTTACCACCACCCATGAGGCTGTGTGTTTGTGGTGCTACATCAGAATTGTTTGACCAGGTAGAGGAAAGAACACATTGGAAAACTCCACCTGCAGCCTTTATGATTTGGGATGGAGAGGGATGGTAACCCTTCCAATTTTTTTAAAAGAAATAATACAAAGAAAGAATAGGAAATGTTCAAAATCTTATATAGAATAATCAATATTCAGCACAAATAAATAAAGAATATGTTCAGATGATTTGACTTGAGTCATCAACAGCTCGCATGCAGCAACAAATTCAAAGAAATGTTAGAATTTGTGTAAATATTATTTAAGACATTATTTTTTTACTTAAGATATTACTGATTTCCATTAGATATCACATATGAGAGCTCTGGATACAAGTGGGAGTATTATTTTTAAAGTCAGCAGTTCAAAATAATAGTATAAAACATGCAAAGGGTTAAAGATACTGAGATTCCACTTAAATGTTAATTAACCTCCATTAACCTTCGTCATTAGTTATGCCCTCTAATCATTAGTTATGTGCTTATATCTCTTTGCAGTCAATGTGAGAGGAACCCCTGCTCCATGACAAGCCGCACCTGTCATCTGGCTGCAAAAACAGTTTCTTATCATTACCTTTCTTTGCCTTCAAACCTCCCAACCCCAGCTACGTTGTTCCGTATGGCCACAGCGACTGCTCCTGGCAGACCAGGACCTGACAGCCTGCGATTCAGCATTGTGGAGGGAGGAGAAGCTCGAGGTATGTTTCTCATGCAGCGATCAGACCGGCAGACCGGCGAGCTGATCCTTGTCCAGCCACTGCTCGGGCCACAGGAGCTCAGCGTGGACGTGGAAATGGCTGAGTACTTGGATCGCACCTTCCAGGCCAAACACCTCGCCCGGGTCCATGTGATCATATCTCCTTATAAATTCTGATGAGGAGGAAGCAGTTCTACAGGCGAGCTTTTGACCTTTCAGTTCTGTTTTGAAACTGGATTGATGCTAGTACGAGGATTTTTTATCTAAACTGAAACGTGATGACCCAAAACAATTAATCTTTTTACATAAGAACCTGTCACTGTACTTTCAACTGGCTTTAAAAACCAAGCAGTAAAACTTTAAAATGTCCAACTAAAAAAAAAATCTCAGTTCTCAAATTTTTTTACCTGTTATCTGTGTATCAGTTTGTCAGTTATTTTTATATTTTTTTAGGTTTTCTTCAGAATAATTTGGAACTTTGATCATGATCATTTTTTTTAATAAAAAGAAGTAACATATAAACAGGCCAGTGTCAACCTACTTGATTTTAATTATGTACTGTATGTTACTCGACAGTCCTTACTGAGCACTTTATTAGGAACACGATACTAGTACAGTGTAGTCCTTTGGGCTCAGCTTCGGTTCTTCATGGCATGGATTCCACAAGATGTTTGATATTCATCTCCATGTTGACATGACTACATCAGGGAATTTCTGTAGATATTTCAGGTGCACTTTCATGATGTGAATCTCCCATTCTACCACATCCCAAAGGTGTTCTACTGGATTAAGATTCGGTGAGTGAAGAACACTGAACTCATTGTCATGTTCATGAATCCAGTCTGAGACTCCTGCTTTAAGACATGGTGCATTATCATGCTGGAAGCAACTATCAGAACACGTTAAATTGATGGCATGAAGAGATCCATTAATGGGCCCAAAAGTGTGCCAAGACACTGTACCGAAACATCAGACAGGTTGGCTCCATGGATTCATGCTGTGGGCAACACCTTCTGACTCTATCATCTGTGAACCTCAGCAGAAATCCAGATTCATCAGTTCTTGGCTGACAGAAGTGAAGTCCAACATGATCTTCTTCTGTTGTAGCACATCTGCCTCAAGGTTCAGTGTGTTGAAATGCTTTTCTACTCACCACAATTGTACGAAGGAGTTATCTGAGTTATTGTAGCACTTCTGTCTTCTCAAACCTCTATGAACATTCTCTTCTGATCTCTCTTATCAACAAGGAGATCCTATCTGCAGAACTGCCACTGACTAAATGTTTTTTCTTTACTGCACCATTTTGAGTAAACTCTAGACAGTGCTTTATGTTAGAATCACAGGAGATCAGCACTTATATAAATACTCAGATATGTCTGTCTGGCACTAACATCATGCCATGGTAAAAATCACTAAGATCAGATTTTTCCCTCATTCTAAGATTGATGTCAACATTACCCCAAACTGCTGGCCTGTATCTAATGATTTGACACATGAAGATTGGCTGCTTAGATGAATGCATGAATGGTGCAGTGAACGTTCAGCTCTTCCTAATAAAATGCTCAGTGAGTGCAGGCTATTCAGTAAAAACAGCACTCAATGGACTGGAAAATGTATCCTGAATGAAAAGATTCTTTTATTCAATTGTTGTTCCACTAATCCTGATTAAGTGGTTAAGTGTCTGGACATGTAGTATATACATAACCACCTTTCTGTATCTATGCATAATAAGCTGGGTATCTTTAAATAAATTAATCTTCTTTCATGCATATTCTTTTCAAATACCAGGAGCAGCAACAGGCAGAAAAATGAAAGAATATACTTCAGCATGTTTAGTAATGATCTGTTTTAAGAAGTATGGGGGAAAAAGGAAAAAAAGGAAAGTAAACCAACTTGCTGTCTCATTCACTCACTCACACACTCATCTGTAGTGTAATAATATGAGCAGATCAAAGTTACCACACATTTCCAGAAGGACATTTGGACCAAGTGCCTAGGCCTCAAAATGGCACAGAGCTCTAATCTTCAGACCCCAGCTGCATAATTATTAGGAATGACGTATTTGAGACTTTCTGTTTGATCTGCACATGGTTTTAAATCTTATGTTCCAGGGTTTGTGTTCCATACGGTCAGGGTCTCTCGAGAAATAGTACAGTAAATGTATTAGAATTCCCCTGAGCCATGGCTTTAATTGCATCATGACTTAATTTTGCACATTGCTTACTACATATAGTAAATACAGTATACCCGATGCTGATGTTTTTGATCAAATTGATGAAACCAGTGGCAGCTTGTTGATGGGGGACTTTTGTCTAAGATCGGCTTAGTAAATATCAATCTTCATAAAGTCAGTGTTTACAACTTCTGTTGAAATATTAATTCCTTAACTCTTATTCTTTCTTGTGACTCTATGAACATTTACACTGAGTGCTATTTTCGCCTTTCTATCAGTACTCTGGTGCAGGAGGAATGGATTATTTATTTTACTGCTGCAAGTCTGATATAAAATTAGTCAAGAGACTGTTGGCTTTCAGTGTGAGACTTCTGTTTTTCCCTTTTTTGGTTAACCCAAAAGAATTATAGTGGTTTAAGATAACACCTTTGAACCTTTGAATTTTAGACTATATATATATAAAGTTTTGCTCAGTGGTGGTTGATGTCTCATATGAAATATTTTATATATATATATATATATATATATATATATATATATATATATATATATATATATATATATATATAAATAAAAATAAATAATAATAGTCTTTTTATGTGTGGTTTTTGATATGTAGTTCGGCTAGAATTTTTTGCT
The DNA here is from genome assembly GCF_022655615.1 of Tachysurus fulvidraco. Taxonomy (NCBI): domain Eukaryota; kingdom Metazoa; phylum Chordata; class Actinopteri; order Siluriformes; family Bagridae; genus Tachysurus; species Tachysurus fulvidraco. The sequence goes on along the minus strand of NC_062521.1, from coordinate 7,582,477 downwards.
AAAACTCTAGTTTATGATATTAATTTGAACAAATGTACATGCTGAAGCTTCTAGATCCTATGATTTTGTGTGGTCAAGTCCCACCTGTCTTATCACCTTACTTCTAAAATTCACCAGCGAGAAGCTTGTAGCATGATAGCTTAGTTAATTTTGCTTGATGCTATGTCATTATTAATGTCGTCCCACTCCACGAAGGTCTACAGTCACCACTCGCTGCTGGTTGAAAACATTATCAAAACAAACTACTATCCTGACTGAGTGTAAAGGAGATTTGAGCCAGCTCAGTTCTCACACCTGGCTATAAATCATCAATGGCAAGACAGCCAAGTAATGGGCTGCTAGAGGACTCAGTTCATAACACACTCTTCAACACCTGCGAGTTACACCAACTACAAAGTGCAGGTCTGCCAAGCATGGCAAGGGTGAACAGGTCACCATTTAAAGAACACAGCAGGCTAAACATGGCCAGGACTAAAGGTCATGGAGGCAAGAATTTATGTTTGGGTGATTCATGTCCAGCGATGGAGCTCAGAGCTGCATATGTCTTTGAACATTACTTTGTCTGTGCGTTGCATAAAATCATTATTTTTTAAAATAAATACATTAACTGAAATATTACCAGAATAGTTATTTGACTTCATAACAGCTGGGTTTTCCCCTGTTGTTTTGGTTGTACCATTAGGCCCCCTTGTGGCTAACATGATCAGGCGAAACACTGGAAACGAGCAAGTACCAATTCTGAAGATCATTTTTCCTCTAGAAATATTCTGAGAAATATTCTAGAAATTTCCCTATAGTCAAACTTTAAATGTTTAAGCTAACTGGAAATCAACACAAGGATCTAAAAGTAACTCATAAGGAAGTTACTCAAGTACATGTTGTATCATTGAAGTGATCACTGAAGATTTCAGTAGGAAGGAATTAGTGTTAAGTTTGCAGGGAACTCAGAAATGACGCTGACTCGTTGCTTTCTCAGGAGTTCTCGGTTGCTTAATCCCACTCAATTACAAACTGAAATAGAAATGACATTATTTGCATTTACATCATTTACCTTCCAGTGCCACCCAAATGAGGATGGATTTCACTTGAGTCTGGTCTACCAACTGTGAACAAACAGTCTAGACCTCTCTAATGCTCTTGTGCACAAATTTCAACAGCTACACTCCAAATTGTAGTGGAAAACCTTTCCATAAATGTGGAGAGAAATTGCACAAGGATTTGGAAAGGTATATCTAGTCAAGTCAAAGCAAGAAGCTTTTATTTTTATTTCAACCATATATAGCTGACGCAGTACATAGTGTAATTACACAACGTTCCTCCAGGACTATGGTTCTACAGTACATATAACAACATAGAGCTAAGGACTGAAAGTAAGTTGTCCTAGCTACATAAAGTGCAACATGTGAAGCCTAGTGGAAACAGTGCAAGACGAAAGACTACAGGGCCAAAAACACGAGATAGTGTCGACCAGTGTGCATACCGTAAACATTGTACAAAAAAGGATTGTAAACACAAGGTTCTTGCAAACAAATATACACTTCTGTTAAAGCAACAATTGGGTGAGATACTGAAATGTGGTGTGCAAAAGAACAATTTTAATGAATGTGCAAAACAGCGACTGAGTGAATGTGTGTATGTTTATGTTTATTCGTTCGGTAACAGTTCCGTTCTTGGTGTTGAGAAGCCTGATGGATTGAGGGAAAAAAACTGTTGCACAATCTGGTTGTGAAAGCCCGAATGCTATGGTACTTTTCCCCCAGATCCAAAGCCAACAGCTTTGCAGATGCCACCTGTTCTGTAAATGTTCGTGCTAGAGGGATGAGTGACTCCAATGAGCTTCTCAGCTGTCCTCACTATCTGCTGCAGGGTCTTGCTCTCTGAGACAGTGCAATTCCCGAAACAGACAGTGATGTAGCTGCTCAGTATGCTCTCAATGGTCCCTCTGTAGAACATGGTCAGGATGGGGGGAGGGCTTTCCTCAGCCTTGGCAGGAAGTAGAGATGCTGCTTTTTTTGATGCTTGGTTTTCTTGGTGATGGAGCTGGTGTTGAGTGACCAGGTGAAGTTCTCTGCCAGATGAGCACCAGGGAATTTGGTGCTCTTACGTTCTCCACCGAGAATCCGTCGATGTTCAGCATAGAGTGGTCACTAAAGTGCTCTGTGCTCTTCTGAAGTCATCAAGCATGAAGCATTTGCAGTCGTCCTTATTGTGAAATGATAGACCCAAACATCATATAGGAATACATCATAAAGGAAAAGGCTTAACCCATTACATTATATATCATTAGAGCTTATTAGGATATTGATGATTTGTTGTTATTAGTTGGATTCCTTAGCAGCTGTCACTTAGCAGGACAAAAAACGAACTAATCACAGTTTACTTCCTGATACTTATATAATTGACATACATAAAGTATCCAGTAATGAAATAAATATCAAATCGACGCAGATGACATTACTGATCGTGTGTGAAACCAGGACACCACTACTGGCCACTGTGGGCGCAGCGTCTCTGTCTGCAACACAACACAACACACACAACACACACAACACAACACAACACAACACAACACACTGCATTGCACTGCATGCACAAGCAGCCACTTAGCTGTGGCCGGTACTGTTGGTTTGGTGGACGATGAGCTCCACTGCCTTGGACAAGAGGCCTTGGTCCTTTCTTCTGTTCTGCATTTTATTTATGTCAATTATCGATGGCGTTTTTACCGCTCCAGAGACTGGATATTGGACTATTACAGTTGTCAATGTAAGTAGACACAGGAGTGAGTGTGTGGTTTGAGTCGAGTAACCAGGCCAGTGAAGAGGACTCTTACTAAGTAACCAAACGGTCGGGTTTCATAGCTTTTCTTTCTTTTTGTTTTCATTCAGATGAAATACGACGTGACTTATCCATTTTGTCGCATTATAGAAGCGTGTGTGATTTATGAAAACGCAACCCTTTTTTGCAAACTAGCTTTACATATGCTTAGCTTTATTAGCTGGTCGGCTAATTAGCGAGCTGATGTGGCATTGTGTCATGGCTAACAGGATGTCCCAAGCTTTAGTTTCGTGGAGAAATACACAGTGCCACTTAGAAACAGCGAGAACACGGAACCATCACTAAACATACAGCCTCAGTGTGTGAATATAATGAATGGCTTTACTAAGCTGTCAGATGGGCTCTTGCTTATGCTACTAGCTAGTTTCCATAGCTGGAATAGCAGCCCGGCTAACACTCAGGAATGAACCTAGCCACTATCTGACAATTTTATATAAAGGATCTTGACAGAAAAGGGTTTTTGTACTTTATTTTCATTCTTCGGGCTTATGTATTTTTTTTTAAACTTGTTTCCGTTTGCTTGTTTGTTATTAAATATTTAAAGGCAGTACTAGATAGCTGATAGCTAGACAGTTGAAAGGTGATGCTGCGTCTCAGTAACGTGTATCAATGCATTAATTAATAGCATTATTGTTGGACAAGGACGAACTGCTGGCCCTTTTTTTTGCTTTAAAATACCTTTAAAATATATGTTATCAATTTAACCCTACAATAAAGGTGCACAACAACAAGCTTTGCTTGTATTTTAAACATCTTTGCTGTTCACACATACACAAATTAAGCACTGCAAGAAACTGAGCACTGGTGGTTTACAATGTGGGCATGAAAAATGGAACTGATTTACAAATTTAAACTCAGAGCTAATCAGAGCCTGGTTTATAAAATAACTGTTCATGAAAGAAAACGTTTGGAAGGATCTGGAATGTTGGTTACTCGATTCTTTAATAATAAATGGGAAAGCAGGCGTCTCTTATTTTACTTTAAAATAGCCAAACCCAAAGAAAGACAATATTGTAATAGGACTTGTACGACACAAGAACCAGAAACCGGGCAGGAAAAATCACTACTGACCCTTCGCACCCAGGACACAACCTCTTTCAGCTCCTCCCTTCTGGCAGGCGCTACAGAACTTTGTTTATCAAAACTGTCACAGGAACAGTTTCTTTCCCCAGGCAATCACCCTGATCAGCAACTCACTGTAATTATATTCCCTGCTTCATAGCATGTGTACTGCACTATCAGAACTGTCAGTCATCACATCATCCGTGTACATTACACACGCTATTGCTGCTGTACATTGTACAAAAAGCATAATATTGCACAATATTGTTATTTGCACTTCTCACACTTTATGTACATAACTGATCAGTCATATATTCTGTATTCATATTTAATACTCATAATGTCTGTTGTATCACATCTGCATTGTCTTGTATATTCTGTATTATCTTGTATAGTATAGTGTTATTTATGTCTGTACTTTTGAGAGTCACAAACAGCTGGAACTGAATCAGGTTTATTGGCCAAGTGTGTTGACACACACAAATTCTTTGTGTGTGTCAACACACTTGGCCAATAAACCTGATTCTGATTAAGGAAGTGAGGCAGATCTGTGCATTTTAGTGGCAGCATCTATGCATTTTAGTGGCGCTCCCAGTGAACCACATTTCCAGACAATTCTTTGACCACTGGATTTGACCAATCAGTTATTTCCATTATTTACTTAACCCCAGTCACTATTTAAGGTGCTTGGTTCTCAGTCAAGAGGAGTAACTAAAGTTAGCATGGCTTCATAGTATAACTTTGACTACAGCTTTTTCCACACTGGGCATGTTCATTGTGGTTTGTCGAGCACATTTGTTTCCAGCAGCATTGTTCTGGGTTCAGAATCCCTTGAGTTTATCAGACCCGCGTGCACATAATCACAAGCACGCACAGAGAGCACAACGTAACTCCCCATTTATATTTACATTTATTTTAGTATTTTGATGCTATTATCCATCTGCATTCTTATGTGGAGTTTTTTTCTCCCCATATTATGTCACACAACATTCACCTGCCATTCATGGTACATGTTAATGTACCAAAATTAATATCTATGTCATCGTTGCCTTAAACACTTGTGTGTTCACATGTACACTGCACAGTTACAGAGCAAAGACTGTACAGGTTTATACGTAAATATACCTGCTTCCAGGTGTCCACATGACAGCTTTCACAGTTGCTCAGTTTTGGATTAAGCTTCCAGTGTGAAAGCCCTTAGTAAAATTACCAAGTACACAAGGTACATTTGCCTGATAAATGTAAATGCAGTACCTCACATCTCATGGCTGTATATTTTTGTTTTCATACTGTAACAAATTGCAGCAGTATTATGAATGTTATTAATGATCTATATGGGTTTTTTATTGCAGACGTCAAGACCTTTGTTATTAAAAAAATCCATGTACAAAGCCACTGACATCCAGTTAAAAGGTAGTAACATTAAATTCAGGGTAAATATTATGATCATTTAAGATGTGGATTTTTGTACTGTTGACTTTTTGTGTGTAAGCATACCGTCACACAATGGGAGGTAACTAATATAATCTTTTCTCCTTTGCAGTCTCTTCCTTTAACTGTCCCGCTGAGGTGTCGTTTGGTATTCAGTGGTATTTAAAGTTCTACCCGTGTCACAATGAATTCAGTAACATAGAGGTGAGTGATGTTTGCATGGTAGAACACTGCTTCCATGTAAATCAGAGATTTCATGTTTCTGTTATGTTTTTCTGACCAGGAAATGTATGATAGGACACCACTGAGTAGAGGAGAGGGTCTAGACCCCAATCCTCTTGCACCTGGAGAGTACATCGAACACAAGTACAGAATATTAACCTGCAACAATGGGATCCAGTTTTTCCCCATGCTAAACGTATGTAAAACTGGTGTCATTTTATTTCATAACACCTTAAACATGGCCTCAGCTTTTAAATCAGCAATTTGTAATATCTTGATTAGGCACCATTTTATTTTCTTGAGCTCAGGGTATGGGCACTGAAAAGTTGTCATTTGCTTGATGAAACTACATAATTTTTTTTTATTTGGCAGAGAAGTAGCATTTTTTGAAACCCCTGCTGATAGAGGTCATTGAGTGTAGAGCAAAAGCAGGAAGAGAATCTGTCTTAACTTTTGTGTACTGTAACAGTGCCCACTGCATTCGATTCAGTATATTTTGCTGCATTCGATTCAGTATCTTTTGCTGCACTCGATTCAGTATCTTTTGCTACACTCGATTCAGTATCTTTTGCTGCACTCGATTCAGTATCTTTTGCTGCACTCGATTCAGTATCTTTTGCTGCACTCGATTCAGTATCTTTTGCTGCACTCGATTCAGTATCTTTTGCTGCACTCGATTCAGTATCTTTTGCTGCACTCGATTCAGTACCTTTTGCTGCACTCGATTCAGTACCCTTTGCTGCACTCGATTCAGTACCTTTTGCTGCACTCGATTCAGTACCCTTTGCTGCACTCGATTCAGTACCCTTTGCTGCACTCGATTCAGTACCTTTTGCTGCACTCGATTCAGTACCTTTTGCTGCACTCGGTTCAGTACCTTTTGCTGCATTCGGTTCAGCACCTACTGCGTTTGATTGAGAATCTACTGCTTGGGTGTTGCTACAGTACACATTGATCAGTATGTGTGTAGCATGAATCCAGACAATACTATATTTGCCATGTCATGTAATCTACAATGCCGCCATAACTGGAAAAGTTTTTTTGTTTGTTTATCATTTTGTTTTCTTTGTTTTTAACCGCAACACTTTTTTTCTTGTTTAAACCTTCATGATGTTCTCAGGTGTTGTTTAAACCAGTATGCTTTAACCACAAGGAACAATATTTAACATCTATACACTTGCACAATAAAGTGCTGCCACGCTGCCTCCTGCCATTTTCTTGGTTCTGGTAGCACCATTAGGTTTAGTGCAGTATTCAAACAGCAGTCCATCTGCGTATATCACACTGTTTTGTGAACACTAAGAATTCAGTGCTACTACTTTATTGCCATACTGCCTTTGGCTGCTCCAACACGGCAAGTGTTACATGTTAGTACACACATAAATACATACTGTTCAGAGCTCTCGTTGTTTGCTTAGTAGCACTATTTGTATTCATTTTATTTCATTTCTCTAAATATGTGCTTTTGTGTTTTTTACAGAAATCCCAAGCCGAGCCCAGAACAGTGGCTCCACAGCGAGAGGATTTGTATAATGTAAGACTGTATAAGCCTGTGTCATGGAGGTTTGACTCATTGTTATATTTACAGTAACGTAACGTTTTGTCTTCATCTTGCCAGGATGCCAATTACACCAGGTGGCTTACAGCAGAAGCTGAAGTTAAACCAGGTATAAAGGTAAAGTTCCTGTTTCTTTGTGGTAATCAAAAAAGTTCATGTCTGTGAGAAAGCAGGGTGTAAATCTGTTTTTATCAACAACACATCCTTCTCTCTAAAGGATCATGTCATTGCTACGACATGGAGAGACGGACCGTATCTACTTGTGGTAAAGATCGAGACTGATAAAAGGGACGTCGATTGGAATTTAACCTGTAAGCCGCACAGCATATTTATTATTTCTTCAAGACTTTAGGATTCCTTCAAACACAAATATTGGAATTTTAACTACTAGTTAGAATTGAAACATCTTTTACTTTGTTGCAGTCACTGTGATAATGAAAGGAGATCATGGTTACATCTCAGTCACAGAATGGCCTCTTATGATCGTGAGTGTTTATAGTTTATTATATAAGTTATCTTTAAATCACTGATCATCTTACAAATGTTAATGCCCCATATAAATTTTACATGTTGCATGGTGTTTATTTTCCGTCTCCTTAGTTCTACATGGTGATGTGCATTGTCTACATTTTGTACGCTCTACTCTGGTTCATGTGGGCTTCTTGCTACTGGAAAGACCTGCTGCGTATCCAGTTCTGGATAGCTGGCGTCATCTTCCTGGGCATGATCGAGATGGCAGTCTTCTGTGCCGAGTATGAGAACGCTAATGCTGTCGGCTCAGCAAGTAAGTGACAAAAACAAAACCCTTAAGCAAAATACGGTTTTAAAAAGACTGACTTCCTTGCAGAATTGTCGGGTATTTGTGCGTTCCGTAAAATGATGATGAGAGATTGCAGCATACTAGCTTGGTTATCTAGTAAAAGTATGTTTGTGTCATCTCCACACTTCCTCTTTTTATTTTGGAGACACTTTGCGTTTTTACAGTGTTTTTTTTAGCTTCAAGTTCACTATTTTGTCAGGTTCAAAGGGTTTGAGAGTTTGTCATATGTACAGGAAAGTTACACAAGTTCTTCCTCTGCGACTCTTTTGGCAACCTCAGACATGGTTTAGACAGGACACACAAAGCATATGTTACTGTACATATAGTGCAAAAAAGAAGGGAGAAAAGAAAAAGTGTGTGCATTATAAGTTCATGAAAGGAGATCCATGATGGAATTCTCGTTTATAATGTGTATATATATTTACAGAGTGGGGTAAAGAATGGGGTAAAATATCGGAGGGCAAACTCTCTCTGCACTGGTGTTCTAGAGCCATGGGGCAGTTCAGAGAACCAGCCTCTGGTCCTCTTAAACACGTGGTCTGGGGCTTGCTTCAACCAAACTATTTTACTTAATGTTTGCAATTTTTTGATGCCACATAGCAAGTTTTGTTCTTGATCTATAAAACCGGAGAACTGTGAATAGTTCACTTTTGTGGTGCAAATACTTTATATAATGTGGTAGTATAATAATAATGTAGTACAAAAATGACCAAAGACACAGTAAAACTAAAACTACATTAAAAAGCTGTGAATTTTGTTTGTCCATTTTAAAGTGTCAGTTCTCTCTTCTTTACACAGCTCAAGGCTTGCTGGTTTTTGCCGAGCTCGTCTCCGCTCTGAAGAGAACACTAGCACGACTCTTGGTCATCATCGTCAGTTTGGGCTACGGAATAGTCAAGTGAGTAGAGGATAACATCTGGTATGTATTGATGGTTATCAGGGCTGGTAATGGCCATTAAATGTTGTGTTAATGTTTTATGGTGGTATTTTTTGTCTAGGCCTCGCTTGGGGACTGTCATGCACAGAGTCGTGGGTCTGGGAGTCCTCTACTTTGCCTTTGCTGCCATTGAGGGCATTTTGAGGATTACAGGGGTAAATAAACTTTACCCATAATGCTTTTGTTTGTATACATACAAGTCTCTCTTATACACAGTGTCACTTGGAAGTTTGTGAATCGTTTAGAAATGTCTATATTTCTGCATAAATATGAAGCAAATCATGATCAGATTTACCAGAGAACAACCAAACAAATAAGCCCAAAATGTTGTACTTCTTTATGCAAGTATTGGGAAAAGTAATCCAGCATTGCATATCTGTGACTGGCAAAAGTATATGGACCTTTGTTTTCAGTATCTGTTGTGAGCCCTTGTGTAGCAGTAACTGCAAGTAAGGTTTCAGGTAACTGTTGCTCAGTCCTGCACAACGGCTCGGAAGAATCTTCTCACAGTGGTCAGTACGGAAAAGCTTCAACAATGGGATTTGTGGGTGGGTGTCCTCACATGAACCGCTTGGTTCAGGTCCTTCCACAACATTTCTTTTGGATTAAGGTCAGGTCTTTGACTTAGCCACTCCATAACATTATCTTTGTTCCTCTTGGGTGGTTGTGGTTGTTATATTTGTTTATGGTCCATTTTCGCTTGAGATTCAGTTCATAAAAAAATGTCCTGCCATTTTCCAATATCACTGGTATCATTCTAAATGCATTGTTCCATCAATGCTGGCAAGCTGTCAAAGCATGATACTACCACCAGCATGTTTCACAGATGTATATGGTTATTATGCTGGAATTCAGTATTTTCCTTTCTCCAGAAATATCGCTTCTCATTTTAAATGAGTTTTTTTTGTTCTCATTCCACCACATTTTTTTTAAGTAGTTGAAAACCCGTGGATTCTAATTTGACCTTCAAATTGAATACTAATCCTAGACGTTCAAGTACTTTTGCCACTTACGTGTATATAAGATTCCGACATTTTCCTGAATGAAAACAATTTGCAAAGTATAATATATTTGTTAGATTTGTTTGACTGGGTTCACTTTGTCTGCTTATAGGATTTGTGGGAAATTCTGATGATGTTTTGAGTCATATTTATGCAGAAATATAGAAATAACTAAAGGGTTCACAAACTTTCAAACGGCGCTGTGTGTGAGTGTGTTTGTGTATTCATGTCATCCTGTGAAGGAAAACTCCACCCTGAAACAATATACATGTTTATATTAACTCACTTATCTTGTACTTACCAATAAGGATGTTCATTTGTTAGTTGGTCCTGAACTGTCATTATGAAAATTTAGCAACTGTCATGTCATGTCATGGGACAGGCTTAATTAGAGACAGTTTAAAACGGCCATTCAATGCAGTTACAAAACAAGCACATATTAGTGTTGAACGCAGCATTCGTACGAAAGTAGAAGCTTTGGAAGCCGACTTTTCAGATGAGGGGTCTGAGAGCGCACACTTTCAGCATGTGACATTTCTTCAAAGGTCACTGTGTATATGGGTTCACGAGGTTCACAGAGGTGAAATGAGAGCTAATTCCTTACTGATTCACACATCAGCAGGTACTCAAATTGCCTTGTTTAAAGAATTTGAAATCGAAAAATCTAAACCCAAGAATTTTAGGCACATTACCAGTAATTCGGGGTGGATTTTTTCTTTTATTAACACACTGTTAACACACTTTTATTACCATGTAAGTGTAACATGTGTTGATCTGAAAGGGCCGGGACAGTGTGCCATCTCTGCTCACTGCCATTGTAATGACTGTGTTTGACTCCAGCGCTACGTGGTTCATATCCTTCCAAAGGTTTTGCTTTTCCAGCCAATGTTACCAGTGAACCTGGAAATAAATACTATGCCATCTATTAGGGTTAGCACAATGAGAGTTGTACCTGTTAAATGTTAAAGCTAAATGTTCCAGTAAAGTCATTCAAAGTAAGAGTTTTCTCATCTTTAATATCCGCAACCGATTGAGACGCACACAATGAACAATGTAGCTGCAAATTGTACTATTCTACAGTAATTCAGTGATTTAGTTGGACTCAGAAGACAAAAATGGTATCAAATTTCCATGAGATTTTTTAGAGTTAAAGCTAATTGAATGCACCATATGCCCAAATGTTTGTGAATGCCTGACCATCACGTTTAATTCCTAAAAACTGCTTGATCAGGATCTGAATCTATTCGCGTATAACTGAATACAAGTATAATGTTATAACAGTGTTGTCATAATGACTGAATTATCTACCTGATCAGGCTTGTTTGGTTTCATTTTTTCCCCCTTTTTCCTGAATTTGCTCTTTCTGTCTGTCTTCTTTTGCTTTTCCTTTACGTCTTCCCCTTTTCTCAGGCTAAAGACTCTGACCTGGCCTTACTGGCCAACATTCCACTGGCACTGCTTGACTCCTCTCTCTGTTGGTGGATATCCTTTTAGTCTGGCTCATGCATACACAAGCGCCTCCTCTGTCATCATGTGTAATTTCTGCATGCTTATGTCAGTGTTTATAACTGTTTAATGGATGTGTTTCACTATGGCTAACATGAACGAATGCTGGTGGGGTTCAGTTCCATGTGCTGTAAATCAACTCTCCTGATTCTTTCATTAATTGCAGAGCTCTTTTTGTAATCGGAGTTTCTTTGACAGTGCTCACTCCTCATTATTTCCTTGACGACTTCTTAAATATTTGTTAGTCTCGCACAAACCATAAAGACTCTAAAACTCCGGAGAAACCCGGTGAAGTTGTCATTGTACAGACACTTCACCAATACCCTCATCTTTGCTGTAATCGGTGAGTAATTTGAGAAATGTTAAACTGGAATATATTTCCTGTTTACAGAAAAGTGTTCATTGATTTGATTTTTTGAAGATGTTTTGTTTATATTACATGCTACACATTGTACATGCTATTTCATTTCGCCTTGTTTTTAGCCTCGGTCATTTTCATGGTATGGACAACAAAGAAATTCCGATTAGCAGACTGCCAGGCTGTGAGTATTTGATGCAGTGTACTTGTCTTCCTTTCGCTCTGAACAGAGTGATATGAGATGTTTCACCTATGGTGATGTTCTCAACAGGACTGGATGGAGCTCTGGGTAGATGACGCCTTCTGGAGGTTTCTGTTCTCTATAATACTGCTGGTCATCATGTTTCTCTGGAGACCATCTGCAAATAACCAAAGGCAAGATTTGACATAAATGATTGCAGTGTCTCATTACATTGACTAATTAACACATAGACTTCATATGTTGTACCTCATAAATACACAGACATCATAAGACACAATGTACGACGTCGCTGTATTAATCAGACGCAATGTACAACGTCTGTGTATTAATCAGACACAATGTACAACGTCTCTGTATTAATCACACAATGTACGACGTCTCTGTATTAATCAGACGCAATGTACGACGTCTCTGTATTAATCACACAATGTACGACGTCTCTGTATTAATCAGACGCAATGTACGACGTCTCTGTATTAATCAGACGCAATGTACGACGTCTCTGTATTAATCACACAATGTACGACGTCTCTGTATTAATCAGACGCAATGTACGACGTCTCTGTATTAATCAGACGCAATGTACGACGTCTCTGTATTAATCAGACACAATGTACGACGTCTCTGTATTAATCAGACGCAATGTACGACGTCTCTGTATTAATCAGACGCAATGTACGACGTCTCTGTATTAATCAGACGCAATGTACGACGTCTCTGTATTAATCAGACACAATGTACGACGTCTGTGTATTAATCAGACAATGTACGACGTCTGTGTATTAATCAGACAATGTACGACGTCTGTGTATTAATCAGACGCAATGTACGACGTCTGTGTATTAATCAGACGCAATGTACGACGTCTGTGTATTAATCAGACGCGATGTACGACGCCTCTGTATTAATCAGACGCGATGTACGACGTCTGTGTATTAATCGGAGATGTTGTACCTTGCCTGATTAATACATAGACATTTTATGTTGTCTATGTAGACATTCTGGGGGAGACAGACATTTTATGTTGTCTTTACAATTAAAACAATTTTAAAATTATTTTCTGTGTACAGTTCATTTAAACAATTAAGCCTAGACAATTGTATGCAAAGAACATTTAAAACAAATTGTTTATTGATATTTTCTCAGTGGAAGCAAACATTAGAAGTGAATCTTTTCCTTTTATGATGTGCACTCTCCCGAATATAGATATGCATTCACACCTTTAATTGATGATTCAGACGACGAAGAGATTGAAGAGTTCTTGGTGTCTGCAAATATTTGTGAGCAATTTATCTCTACAATAATATACAGGAGCATAAAGATATTCTTCCACTCTGTCTGCTATGTGGACTTACCTGCGTCTTGCTTTATTTCTAGCTGACGGCATAAAACTACGAGCCAATAAGACCGAGACTAACGGAGCAGCGAAACCCCTTGTGCCGAGTGTGGTCAGTATCAGCCGAGGAAAAGTCAGTAGAATAACGAACATACGTTCATCACAACACCCATCGCAAACACTGATATAAATTATAATCTCATACTGAAAATAAAGGGACATATTTTAAGCTGCATGTCACAATTACTGACACCCCTGAATTCTTATATGTAGATTTTATTTTTTTATTTACCTGCATGAAGGATGTCTTATGCAGCCATCCAGGATTTCCTGTTTCATTTTGGTTTAAATGTGAGGTGACAAAGAGAACAACTTCATCAGCAAGGGGCTGATTAGGCATCACACGGATAAAAACAGAATAAATAACTTTGTTTCTATATGAAATATTTTAAAAGCCGCATACCTTTGCTAGGATACGCGGCATAATGACCTCAGTGATGAACCACAGAAAAATGAGTCAGTGTCAACAGAATCAAGCTCTTGACATGGCCGCTTAGTCCCCCGATCCCAACAACATTACAGACCTGAGATCTGAGCACGACAAGAGTGTATGCTGTTGCATCTGCAGAGCTTGTGTATTGAGAAATTGTTTTAGGTTCCTTGCTTTGTATTCTCTGGATCTCCTCAAGCATACCAAGAAACAGTGGTGTTATTGTAGGCAAAGGGAGGTTGCATGAATAAATGCAATGCAATTAAAAGTAAGATTTAAATATTTAATGCAAATAAACCACAAATACCTTTTTCAAGGGTGCCATTAATTTTGGACTGTAATTTGAAACAAAAGCTGACTGAAGGGATTTTTTTCCCCCACAGGACGAAGACCTGAAGTGGGTGGAAGACAACATTCCTTCCTCCTTAACAGATGTGTAAGTGTTTTATTAAGGAAACCGCCTAGTTCGCACTCAGGCTCCTTATACGAGGGGACGTGAAACAAAAACGCCGTAATGCATATTCCAGTTTGCATGTTCCAGCCCTTCTGAAGTGTCCAGTTTCCTCTAATCACAGAATCACAAGATTAATGAAAGTGTTGAGTCTCATTGCCCTTCTCAATATTCTTCTGTTTTGCTACTTGGTCTGCTTTCACACTAATCAGCGATACCTTAAACCACCTGATTCGTAGTGCAGAGCTCCGACTCATGCCACCAAAACAGCTCTGACTCATCGAGGCAGGGACTCCACAAGACCTCTGAAGGTGTGCTGTGGTATCTGGCTCCAAGACTTTAGCTTGGTGTCCTGTAAGTTGTGAGGTGAAGCCTCCACTGGTCACACTTATTTGTCCAGTACATCCCACAGTTGCTTGATTAATATCTGCAGTATTTGGAGACCAAACAATCGTGAACCTCTGACACTCCTTAACCATTTTTGCATTATGGCTGAACGAGGTCACTGCCATTAGGGAAAACTGTTGCAACAAAAGGGGGTACTTAGTCTGCATTAATATTTAATGGACAGCATGGGCACTGTGACCATGTCCCCAAAACAGCCAACCTGACCTGTCATACACAGCTGCCCCTTTTCCACCGAGGCAGTTCGAGTGCTGGTTCGGAGCCCAATTTAGAACCAGTTCTTTCTGTTTCGACAGCCAAAGCACCGGCTTTGAACCAGGAAAAGTGGTTCTTAAGTAGCACCAAAATGTTGCTGGTCTAGACTTAAGAACTGCTTGCATTAGGTGTTGGGGGCGGGGCTACTGTTAGCGCATTTGATAATGTACCTAAAGTTTACTAATGTTTAATACACTTTTACTTTACCGCAATATGATCACTTATCAGCACACATGATAGTAGGTAGCTACATGCTAAGGCTAAATTTTTTCTGAGTTAATGATAAAATAATGTTATGTACTTTCTCGATTATAACCTCCGTTTATACAAATTACACGGAGCTGCACGTACACGTTGGATTCACCGCATTTGGATGCCCATGTAGGTTCACAAAGCCATGAGCATTAACAGTAAAGCAACATCTGCCATTGTTGATGTGTTTGTCGCTGCTGTGCTAAAGTTGCTGTGTAACGTGACACGTATACAGTGACGTCAGACTCAGCTCTGTGATGGCTCTGGAAAGGCAAACCAGTTCTTTGAAGGTTTGCCAGTGGAACCAAATTTGATCCAGCACTAGCTCTGAACCAGCACCCGGTTCGTTCTGGTGGAAAGGGGTAAGAGAGGCTAGATTGAGATGGTTTAGACATGTACAGAGGAGGGAGATGGTTATATTAGTAAAAGGATGTTGGAGATGGAGCTGCCAGGTAAGAAGTCAAGAGGAAGGACAAAGAGGAGATATACAGTATGTGTTTAATGAGGACATGAAGGTAATTGGTGTGAGAGTAGAGGATGGTGAGGATAAAGTTAGATGGAAACACATAATTTGCTGTGGCAACCCCCAACGGGAAAAGCTGAAAGAAGATGATGACAGGTGCTGTTGTATCAAGACAATGTTCACACTTCACCCCTAAATGGTTTTGAATTTATGGCTAATCTGTGTATATATCAGGCTGGAGTTAGTGTAAAGTTCCCAGTAAACATATCTTCTGACGTACATGACTTTAAATGTTTCCTGTATTTCAGTGCTCTGCCTGTTCTTCTCGACTCGGATGAGGTTTGTGGAATCAAGCATTCTTTCAAAAAAAAAAAAAACGTCAATTTTTTATTTCCTTTTTTTTAAACACAGAAAATCAGCTCGCTTTTCACTTTGGGTCACTTTGCAGGAAATCATGACGACAAAATACGAGATGTCAAAAATGCAGTGAGAGCACAAACAAACGGCTTCCTTCAGAGAACAAAGGCGGCGGCGCTGCTGCTCCCACTACCGCTACAACGTCCGACAGACAGGTGAAGAGTTTGGCGGTGGATCTGAAAAGAAGAGGAATTCTGTTTCTAATCACAGGAGAATCCTGACTCACCTCAACAGTCCTGCCTGTATTCAAGCCTTTTATATCTAATGTGAAAAATTACTTGATTATTTTTTTTTCTCCCCCAGAAGTACAAGTACTCCTTCATACATTTTATAAGCATTCCATTTTTTAAAAAAATCACAAAATCCATCAATCAAAACAGAAATGATTTTGCGCGATCTTGGGTTTCGAATGTTTTTTTTTTTCTTCAGTTTTTTTTCCCCCCTAAAAGGACATAAAATTAAAGGACCAATGATGGTCTTTATCTGTGAAAATGAATCTGAAATTCTGTTCAGGCATCCTTTATACTTATATACTTATTATTTTCTCATATATTTCATGTTATTTTTAGTTTCATGGTGTCCAAGCCATAATGTTTCTGAAAATACAGTTGTGTTGAACAGAATCTTCTGCTTCATGTGTGACTATACAGATGTTGAATGGGTGATGAGGAAAATCAGACACAAAAGTATGAACTCCAGTCTGGATGTTAATTTCTGAACCGTGCTGGATTACGTTAACATGGAGCAAAATGTGCATCTCGCATCAAAGAGCAATATAAAGTTAATATTCCTCCTTTTGCCTAGCACTTTGTTTCTCATTTTAATCACAAGCCTTAAAAACACTACAAATTACCAGATGATTGAGAATTGTAGGATCACACATTTTCCTTTTTTCCCCCCCAGAGAAAAGCACAGTTTGCCATGCAGAGATACAGAAATCTACCCACAGGACAACCGTTGTGATTTAAAGGCGTTCAGTTAGAATGTGTCATTATCTCCTTGTGTGTTGTTCGTCAATGACAAAATGCATTCATTTCAATTGAGTGATTTTTTTTCTAATTTATTTATTTTTGCCACAAGCACAGTGGTTAGTCTGATTGATTCTGTGCAATATATTTTTTTTTAACTTGAGGATTTTCTATCTTCTGGATTTTTTTTTTTTTTTTACCTTGCTGTGGAATCTCTGGATTCTTCTTTTTCAGATTTGTTTCATTTTGTCCATTGCGTCAATTTTTTGTCATGCATGTTTTCCATGTTTATGTCGATTTGCTTCAAATGTAAATAAAGATTCTTTATTTATGGGTCTTCTTTTTGTACTATTTGAGAGGAATTAGGATCAGAAGGGAAACTATACTCTTTTGGGGGATAATGGACAGTAAATAATGTCCTTACTACAAGTTTGTAGTGGAGTGGAATTAAGCAACCAAGAACGTCTGAGGAACTGGTCGGCACAACGGGTCAGCACAATCTCTGAGTTTACCACAGACACAACACTAATTCCCTCCTGCCGAAATCTTCAAATGAAGAAGACCCCAACACAGTAGCTTAAAGACGGAGTGACAGTCTCCAGGCGGCCGCATTCATATGAGTCACGGACTGTCCATGCAGATCTATTGGTCTTTATAAGAGTCTATCAGACACTACTCAAAGCTTATGACCATGGATGAGAGTTGTACAGTTATAGCTCCATCTTTTATTCTACACCACGACAAACCTGTGTAATGTCTGTATAACTGCGAATGCTGCACTGATCCATGTGTCATTCTCTAACTTCACTCAACCCTCACTTGTGAACAAGACACCATCATTCGGTCATTTTCTGTTGTTGCTGTTCTTTGGCTGCTCCCTGTTTGGGGTTGCCACAGTCTATCATCTGATACACATACTTGATTTTGGCACAGGTTTTATACCAGATGCTCTTCCTGATGCAATATTATCTGGCACCAGCACTTGGAGTTAGCTCCCTGCCCAGGAATTGAACCCAAGCCAGAGTCTAATGGACCACTTAAATTCTCTGAGATTGCTTGAAAAGTAAGTAAACTAAATCTAATTAATATAGCATATAATGTTCTTTACTACAGCTTTATTGTAACTTATAGAACTATCTTGAGTTGTTTGTAGTAAATTGGGAACATTGCTAGTGCTAGAGAATTTTGAAGGAAACAACAGAGTGGAAAAACTTGGAGCCTCCATGTGTACACCTGCTCATTCATGCAGTTATACATTCAGACATTAAAGTGCCAACTGACTTCAGATAATGTTTCTGAAACATCAGAATGAGGAAGAAATGTGATTAAAGTGACTGACTGTGGCATGGTTTCTAGTGCCAGATGTGGTGGATTGAGTAACTGCTGTTGTCTTGGGATTTTCCCACATGGCTCTACACATTGTATAACTAGAGGTTATACAGAATGGTGCAAAAAACAAAGAAGGAAAACAGCCAGACTGTTCAAGGTAACAGGAATACTAGAGTGACTCAAACAGCTACTCTTTATAACTGTGGTGAGAAATCATCTGAGAATACACAACACACTAAACACTGATGCAAATAGGCTACAACAGCAAAATACTGGAAACAGACCAAACAGTCCAGTATAGTGAACCTGTGCCAAATGTAGTCCCGAAATGTATGCAATTGCACATTTTATCCAGTTATAGAAGGCAAAATCTCACTGGTTTCACCCAGTTGAGGACAGGTGCCCTGCCCATGCCCATGTGTGGCATCTGCAGGTTCTGTTCATGCCTCAGGAGTATATGCTGCTTCGTACCCTAAGTCTCCTGGCACAGGCTCCAGGTTCCAGGTGGTGTAGAGAATGGATGTATGAACTGATGGAGGAAAAACTATAAGATAAATACACTACAAAAAAATTCAAGGAATTTGAATTCTGTGTGGATTTTCACTCAGAGTCTTCAGTTTGGAGTCTGTATTTGCTCTGGTTTTTGGAAACCCGGTCCTACCCTAACCCTAGCCAATTTTGGAAATGTTTTAGAAGTTGAGCATAGGGAGTTTGGGGTAAACAGGAATGTCTTGATGCTGTCACTGGAGTAGTAAAAAGCTTCATATCCCAGTATGCCCTCTGTTATCATCTGACTCTCAGTTTTCCTTATGCCCTCATGTTATGCTCACCATTATGGTTGATATTGATACTTCTGCACTAGTAAGTCATATTTTGCTGCGGAGGAGGAGGATTCCAGTTTATTTTTAAGGCTCACCCTTGCATCTGGTTTAAAACAAGCTTTTCACCCACTTACACTCATGGCATTTGGCAGACGCTGTTATCCAAGGCATTCCAGAGTTTGTGAATACATTATTATTTCTAGGTCATAGACAAAGAGTGCCATCTACGATCTACTGTTTAAAACCTCTTAAGATGTTGTTTGAAAACAGCCCGAGACTCTGCTGATTGAACATCAAGGTGAAGTTCCTTCCACCACCTAGGTACCAGAACAGATCAGAGTCCTGATGCATACATTCCTTGCACCCTGAGAGAAGGTAGGACCAGTGGAAAAGGGCTATACGATCAGAGGGAGCATGGTGCAATGCAGGGTGTGTGAGATAAAGGGTTGCAGGTCTGTTTTCTAGGCAAGAATCAGTGTTGTAAAGCTGACATGGGAAGCCACTGGAAGCCATTCTGATTCTGGCTATTACTCTTGTTTCAGTAGATGATCTCACCTGAGTACTGAACAACTGTTCATACAGCCTTTCAACACTCACTGTGGTTTCCTTTTATTCTTCTACACATGTAGAAGATTTGGGAGTGGTAACTCAGTAGTTAAGGTGTTGTACTATTAATCAAAAGGTTATGAATCTCAGTACCCCTGTGCTGCCACCACTGGGCCCCTGAGCAAAGCCATTGACCCTCAATTGCTCAGTTGGATAAATGGAAGTTGCTCTGGATAATGGTGTCTGCCAAATGCTGTCAATTTAAAGATTTCACTGGAATGATTTATAATCCCGCTCTCCAGTGTCATCTAGTAGGAGATGGGTTCCTATTTCTCATATCATCCATTGTAAAATAACCCAAATTAATGAATTAAATTAATTTAAAAAACGTTACATTCAGAAGTTTGTCACGCTTTAAAGTGTCTGTTTCCCATCGAACAGACCAGCACACTCCCAATATAAATTTAATTACAAGTAGAATATTTATATTTGCAATTAATTCCTGAAACTTATGTTACACATAGCTTGTTACATACAGCATCATTTTAAAACCTCTAAAATGTACATCATATTTTCAACAACAGGAATATACAGATTTAATTGTATTTACATTTCTGCTAAGACGACACTGTTAAGAACACAATAATATTATTTTTGAGTTGGAAATCACAGTGAATCCTCCAAGCCCTTAAATAAGAGGCTAAAATCCCTGTTCTGTGCAATAGGTTCGAGTCTTTGTTAAAAGCCTGAAGGTTCGTTTGTGTGACTCAGCGTTAGCTAGACTCAGATTTCTGTAAAGCAGCTTTGTGACAATATACAAAAACAACTTATACAAATGACGAACTAAACTGGCCACATACACTGACAAACATATTTTTACACACATTCTAGATTTTATCTTTCTATATATTCATCCAATTAATGAACAATAATCAGACATCAGTTTGTAGTGGAGGAGATCAGACAGGAAAATTTTCTTGGACTAAAGCTGTTCAGTTTGTAGTTTGTACTTCATAGTAAATGTGTCGTGTCACAAGAGGCCTGATGTAGTCCTGTTCCGTCTCCAGAGGAGTCTGCAGTATCCTGCTCCGAATTCTCTGCAGCTAAAAGTGGAGTGTCCACAGTGCTGCTCTGTCCCAATGCACCAGCGTCCTCTGAAGGGACAACGACAACATAACGGTCGTCCTCATCCGCGGTCGAGCTCTCATGGACGTCCACCGTCACTACAGATGTGTCTGCGGTCTGGCGACTGCAGAACGGTGAGGAGGTGAGGACGGGGCTGTCCAGTGTCAGCTGCTCTTCGTCTTCCTCCTCGGAGGCCGTGGTGTTGATGTAAATGATGTCCTTCTTTTCAGAAAGCTTCTCCGACAGATTCATCAGCATCTGCTTCACACTGGTGAAATCGGGCCGGTTCACAGGGTCGGCACACCAGCAGCTTAACATGATGTTATACCTGCAAAATTACAGGAAGTGCTGATGACACGCAGTGATGGGTAACAGATTTCGTTCTTTACATAATACAAACATGTACAAAGGCAAAGGATGGAAATGTAATGCATGAATTGAGTAACAAAGATGTGGAAGGGTTTCCTCCAGACAAAAATAAAGCCTTCTCCAACACTACAAATAGATTTACAGAGTTCAAGTCCTCCTGGGAAGTTCGTATTTACAGCAAGGTTTTTTCTTTCTTCTGTTACAAAATGAAAACCAAAAACGTGCATCAGGCATGTGTTGCTTCTTTTATGTGTTTAATCAATTTATAAACGCCACTGAAAACTTTCCATATCATGCACTATCATATTTGATATATAATTTTTGTATTTCAGTAACTTGCTGCAAATGCATAACTAAAATCAGATTCAGAGACGAGTTCACATTCAATATTAACAAATACAATCGTCAACAACAGATGGTACGTCCATTTGTTCCAACGTGCTTTATTCCACCGCGTTTACTGGCATGCCGCCAACTCGGAAAGATGGGACTCAAAGAAAATCTACACCAGGTTACGTATATAACCCGGTTCCCTGAGAAGGGAACGAGATGCTGCGTCAGTGCTGACGCTATGGGAATGCTTCTTTGAGGAAGTTGTGTCAGAAGCTCTGTGTGCACACACGCCATTTAATGGCTCGGAAAGGACACGTGACGGAGTAATTACTCGCCAGCAAATCCATATAAGGGCATCTACGTCACGCTGCTCCAGCTCTCTTTGTCTGAAGGAAGCGCGAACGGATGCCTGGGGCGTGGCCAGCAACGCAGCATCTCGTTCCCTTCTCAGGGAACCGGGTTACATACGTAACCTGGTGTAGTTCCCTTTCGAGGGAACTTGACGCTGCGTCAGTGCTGACGCTATGGGAATGCCAATACCCACGACGCCACGCACCGGTCGATGACTGCGCCAGAGGCCGTGAGAGAGCACGAGCAGACTGGGAACAGCACATCATAGGCCCCACAGTACCTGGGACCCTGGAGTGGGGTCCAAGTCCAGGTCATAGAATCTGATAAAGGTGTGCGGAGAGGACCATCCTGCCGCAGCACAAATATCTTCAATGGGGACACCCCTGGCCAAGGCACTGGATGAGGCGATACCCCTAGTGGAGTGGGCCCTGATGCCAAGAGGTGAGGCATGACCACGCACCTCATAGGCCTGAGTAATGGCCTCCACCACCCAGTGTGCCAGGCGCTGTTTGGAAACCGGATTACCCCTATTCCGGCCCCCAAAACAGACAAAAAGGGCGGAGGAGTTACGCCACGAGCTAGAGCGGTGGACGCAAGTCCTCAGGGTGCAGGATAGCCTTGGACATGCCGGGGGCAAACTCTAGGCAGGCGGGGGCGATCGACAAAGCCTGCAAATCCCCGACTCTCCTGAGAGAGGCCAAGTCAAGAAGCAGAGCCGACTTCAGGGTCAGAAACTTCTCAGAAGCTGACTCCAAGGGCTCAAAGGGGGCTTCCAGCAGCCCCTCCAGGACCACAGAGAGGTCCCAGGAAGGAAGGCGTGGCCTAGAGGAAGGCCTCAGCCGCCTGACACCACGCAGAAAGGGAGAGACCAAAGGGTGCCTACCCAAGGAGGCCCCAAGGACAGGTTCGTGGTTCGCAGCAACTGCAGCCACGTACACCTTTAAAGTAGACGGGGACAGGCCTCGAGAAAAGCAAGACAGCAGGAACTCCAGCACTGTACCAACCGGGCAGTGAACTGGATCCTGAGAGTGCTCGTCACACCAGAGGCGAAAAAGCCTCCACTTCAGAACATACAGTTTCCTAGTGGAGGAAGCCCTAACATTTAGCAGAGTCTGTCACCTCAGTTGAGAGGCCTGCGTCTAGGAGCTGGTCCACCTCAGGGGCCAGACCCAAAGCTTCCACATCTCGGGGTGGGGGTGAAGAATTGCCCCCTGCGCCTGAGAGAGGAGATCCCTCCTGACGGGAACCTCCCATGGAGTGCTGTTCAGGAGGGAGACTAGGTCTGTGAACCAAACCTGAGAGGGCCAACGGGGGGCAACTAGGAGAAGGTTGACCCGGTTGTGGCGCACTCTGGCTAGGACTTGCGGGAGCAGAGCTACCGGGGAAAGGCGTACAGACGGAGCCTCGGCCATGTCCATACCAGGGCATCCAGGCCCAACAGGGCCGGGTGAGAGAGGGAGAGCCACAGCGGACAATGGGTCGACTCCTCTGAGGCGAACAAATCCACTTTCACCCTGCCAAAAATCTGCCAGATTCGCTCCACCATGTGAGGGTGAAGACGCCACTCCCCGGGCCTCAGCACCTGCCTCGACAGGAAGTCTGCCTCCCGATTTACACGCCCTGGGATAAAAACCGCTCTTAGTGAAAGAAATCTGGTCTCTGCCCAGAGCAGAATCTGCCACGCCAACCTGAACAGGGGGCGTGAACGCAGACCGCCCTGATGGTTGATATAGGACACCACCGCGGTGCCGTCTGTTCGCACTAGGAAATGACAGCCCTCGAGGTGCGGGAGAAAGTGTTGCAACGCTAGAAACACAGCCCTCATCTCCAGGCAATTTATGTGCCATGAGAGACAGGGGCCCTCCCATAGACCTTGGGCCGAGCGGCCATCTAAGGCTGTGCCCCAGCCCGAGAGCGAGGCGTCCGTCGAATGAGTCCTGCGACGGTGACACGCCCCTAGAATGGGACCCAAGGCCAAGAACCGGGGTCTTTTCCACATAAGGAGGGTACGAAGCCCACGGCGCGTAACCCGTATAACCCTGAGGGGATGCCTGCGAGGATGAAAGCCCGCCCCCTTGAGCCAGAGCTGGAATGGCCTCATGTGAAGCAGACCCAAAGGAATAACGTTGGCTGCTGCTATGAGGCCGAGCACCCTCTGTGCCTCGGCAACAGAGAGGCTGCGGCCTAGTCTTCAGAGTACAGTTCAGAGCCCACAGGTCCAGAATCGGACGCAGCCCCCCGTCCTTCTTGGGAACAACAAAATATCGGCTGGAAAAGCCGGAGTCCCGCTCTGGGAGGGGAACATGCTCTATGGCCCCTTTCTCCAGAAGTGAGAGGAGTTCCTCCCAGAGGAACACGGCCTGGTGCCCGCCCACATTTGTGGGCAACACACCCTGAAAACACGGAGGACGGGAGGAAAACTGGATCCTGTAGCCCCTTTCTACAGTATTCAGGACCCACTGAGACACCCCTGGCAGAAGTTTCCACGCTGCCAGGCTGCCTGACAGTGGTGTCAAACTTGTGCAGACCTCCCGGGTGCCCTGAAACAGCGCACCGGCAGGCGCGAACCCGGGAACAGGCCCCACTGCCCCCCGAAACGGCAAAGGCGGCGGGGCTGGCAGTAGGGGGAGCGTTTCTGAATAGGGCGCTCCCATGAGCCCCTGCCCTCGGGCATCAGGACTCCTTTGTGGCCCGCTTGGCTGAGAGGACAGACCTAAGGTCCTCTCTCACCGGACGGGTCCCGGCCTGGGCATGTGAACCGACCTCCCTAGTTTTAGATGGGGGGGCATGGGCCGCCACACTATCTCTTCTCACTGCCCTGAGTGAGCTAGAAGGGGGGGGCGGCTAGATGATGGCCCAGGCTGCTCCCCGCGGCGAGGGAGAAACTCCTTGAACGCCGCTGACTGGCGTTTCACCTCCTGATGCCTGTCGACGACAGTACTAACTGCGTCGCCGAACAAGCCCTGAGGTGAAACTGGGGCGTCCAGGAGAAAGGACTTATCCTTCTCCCTTATGCCCGTCAAATTAAGCCACAAGTGCCTCTCCGTGGCAACCAGCGCAGCCATAGTACGGCCTGTGGCGTGGCGGAGCTCGGACACCGCCTGAGGTCCCAGCCCTTCACCGCCATCCAGCTCTGCTAGCAGATCAACCTGGTAGGCCTGCAAGACCGCCATGGTGTGCAGTGCTGCACCCGCTTGACCCGCTGCCTCATAGGCCTTACCCACAATGGCCGAAGTGGGTATGGATGGATGGCTTGGATGGAAGGGCAGGTTTTCTCCATGCGGGTGATGCAGGGGAGAGATAACTGGCCAGCGTCTCTTCAACCCTCGGCATCGTTGTATACCCATGGTCTTCAAGCCCCATAATGGCTGAATAGTCTGACATGTCTGGAGAAAATACACGTGCCGAAAAGGGATTTTTCCAAGACCTTGATACCTCTGTATGGAGGTCTGGAAGAAATGGCAGACGCCTGTGTGCAGGTGGCTGACGGCCTGAAGTGAGAAAGCGGTCGTCCAGCTTAGAATGGGCGACACCAACTACCTGGCCAATCCAAATTCAGCTTCTCAGCTTCTTATTCCCTCGAGGAGCTCCTCGAACGTGACTGATTGCGTCGGCCGTTCTGAGGTGGAAAACCCCTCCCCTTCGACATCGAGCTCCTCAGAGCCGGACGCGAAAAGCAACATGCTCTTTTCTGGGTTGGGAGAAATCGCAGCGCGAGCTCCCGAACGCGAAACTGAGCGATCGGAGTCAGGGGAGAGGGCAAGAGAAAGGGGAACACCCGTCTCTTGCTCCGCCTCCGCTAACTCAACTTGGGAACCCCATGATTGAAGCCGCCGCGCTGCCTCGGCAGACGCAGGACCCGAACCACGTGGCGCAGCCGAAGCTGAAAATACAGCCAGGCGGGATCGGAGCGTGCGGAGAGGGAATCCCTCACAATGCACGCAGCCGGCTCCCTCGAGAGCCGACCGGGCATGCTCCTCTCCCAAACACACCACACAAAGAGAATGCGCGTCGCCCGCCGTGATAAAGCGGGGGCACGGATGCACGCATCTCTTAAAGTGCTTAGACTGTAACATTTTGCCTAGTCTTTCCCTATTTTTTTTCTTTCCCTGCACTTGACAGACAGACAAACGACACACATACACAGAGCGCTTCCTGAAGACAAAGAAAGCTGGAGCAGCGTGACGTAGATGCCCTTATATGGACTTGCTGGCGAGTAATTACTCCGTCACGTGTCCTTTCCGAGCCATTAAATGGCGTGTGTGCACACAGAGCTTCAGACACAACTTCCTCAAAGAAGCATTCCCATAGCGTCAGCACTGACGCAGCGTCGAGTTCCCTCGAAAGCGAACCCCCAAAAAGTTTCCCCCACTTGTAAGAGAAAATTAAAAGCCTTTATTTTTGTAATGTTTACATAACAGTACAGTGAAATTCTTTTTTATCCCTAACTTTGGAGGTTGGAGTCAGAACACAGGGTCAGTCATGATACAGTGCCCCTGGTGCTTTAAGGCTTAAGGGCCTTGCTCAAGGGCCCAACAGTGCTGGGGATTGAACCCAGATCCTCTGATCAACAATTGTAAGAATGACATTGTGGTGGCGTTCATGTGCTAACTTGTAAATACGATCTTTCTGACATGACTCCAACGTGCTGTCAGAGAATCTTGGCCAAATAGCTTGGCACCGTCTCTGGAAAATAGCGAGAAAATATAAAAATCAAAGACACTTACAGTTCATCCAAACAGTCATTTGGCTGCTTCAGCCTGTGGCCTTCCAGAAGGTATTCATAAATCTCATGGTTCTGGACCCCGGGGTATGGAGTCATGCCTCGAGTTGCTATCTCCCACATGGTTACACCAAATGCCCACTGAAAGGAAACACAGAAATGATCAGCAATAAGTAATAAATGTGATGTATGATATATGTGATGAAGCTGCTCAGTATTAGTATTCTACACTCTATATCCTCAAAGGTCGAATGTCAGTGTGTTATCTGTCCTGACACACTAACTGAGTCAACAATCAGCTTCTTCTTACCACGTCACTTTTCACGGTGAACACTCGGTCCGCCAGACTTTCCACAGCAATCCACTTGACTGGCATCTTGGCTATCCTGCCCTGTCTGTAATAATCTCCACTGTAAATCTTTTTGGAGAGGCCAAAGTCTGCCACACACACGGTCATATCATCTCGTAACCTGGAAAGACATAGAGCAGATAGCCTAGCCAGTTAGAAAACCAGCAGATTTCCAAAGTTTTCTTCTTTTTTTTAACCAATAAAGACCATTTACACAACTCTTACAAAAGTACAGGGTAGTACTTCTGACATGCTATTAATTACTCGGTGCATGGCTAACAGAGGGGCTATGCATTCCCGCAAGGCTTTGTCTTCGCTAGACTTACATACACCCTAATGTTATTGTGTTTTATATGTTGTCTTTACTGCCTTTCTTGATATTGTACCATTTATATACCATTTATATTCCCGTACTGTCCACTTTTTGTAATAGGAACTCTTTTACACTCATTCACATCAATTTTATTTGTATAGAGCTTTTACAGTGAATATAGTCACAAAGCAGCTTTACATACAGTACATACATACAAACATGTATATATTCATTATAAAAAAATGAGCTCCCTGAGATGATTCAAAGAAGAAACCATGAGAGGAAATTGTGTGATTATAATAATTTCCTTTCTATAATTGTTAACGGTTATCTAATCACCCAATCATGTGGCAGCAACACAAACAGATAGCTTTACTCAATAGCTTCACTTAATGCTCATAAAAGTGTAATCATTGTGACTTTAACTGTTTAAAAGTGCCCTTTTCTTTTCTTTCTTGCTCTTTTGCACAGCACAGCCATCTGCTACTATAATAACCAGTGCAAACTCAAGCACATCCGTTTTACAGATGACTTTCACAGTGATTGATTGATTAAGGGGAAAATATTATATTATATTATATTATAATAGAATCCTTTATTGTACCTTATCCTTTAAAGCCTATATCAAACAAACAAAAAAAATGACTTACATGCAGTTCCGTGCTGCAAGGTCCCTGTGCAGGAAATTTCTGCTGCTGAGGTATTCCATACCTGAAGCAATGTCAATCATAAACCTCACGAGAGTAGGTGTGGGGAGATACTAGAATAGACACAGCATTCAAAACATAATCACACTTAATATTTGTCCACTGCCACCTAAACTTAACCTTAACTTCATTTACCAACAACAAAAATAACACAACATATACATACAAATCTGGTCCAATACAAAAGTTCAAAGCTAATTTCACAACCAGACTCCATCAAAATTAAATAAGGATATTGGTATTTATGGCAAAAAAGGAAGGACAAATCCATAATAGACACTAAAGGTAGCTTACCAATGGATCATGTCCAAGCCGGGAGCGAAGAAGAAAGCTATGCAGGTCTCCGTACCTCATGAAGGGGAGGATGACCATTGGCCTGGGGAAGTGGCCTGGACCCACATCTAAACATACACCTGAATGAATAGTTGGGGGGAAAAAAACAAAAAGACTTTGTTGCTGAATGATAATGCCACTTGCCAAAGGTGGAGTGGAAAAACTAGACAGATCCCTGACCTTCAACTCTGAGACTGAAATCAGTTAGTGTAATTATGTGTATGCATCAGTCAGAGAAAATGTTTATCACTGAAGTATTTCTTCAAATGTCATAATAGAACTGAAGACTTGGCCTCTTACCCAGTAGACGAATTACATTAGGGTGCTTAAAGTCCTTCATGCAGGCGGCCTCGGTCAAAAACTCTTCTATCTCCCGCTGTGAGAAATTATCCACTGGAGAAAAAAAAAGCAAAACTTTGCTTCAAAATTTGGACTTGTAATAAACCATAAAAAATAAGACAATAGTCATATTGTAAGGAGATGGTGGATCCAGTTGGGTACCAAAAATCTATGTACATGAAAGTATCTATATTCACCAAAATACTGACTATAAATAATCAGTGCATCATGATTAAAGATTACCACAAAAATATGAAAAATGCACTTCTTCGAATGCACTGCGTAACAATGGCTATTATATCCTTTTTTTAAAGCCAGTTGCTGTGTGCTGGAGCTTAACCTCGAGAAATGCAAGACTTTGCATTATTAACACAATGAATATGAATGTTCTTCTAATGACTAATGTACATATTAATGGACAATATGTAAATATGAGTGAAATCATTAAAAAAAAACAATAATTCATAATGTTTTATACAGAGGGGGTCTGGGTTATACGCTATAGTATTTTTGGTAAAGAAAAACGTTTTTACTAGTTCTGACAAAATTATGTCCCACTCACTCATTCATACTAGTTGCAAGAGATCCCTGGTTGTGAAGCAGGGTATTTACCCTGGCTGGGTGTATGGACACACATTCACATATAGGGGCAATTTATCTTAGCCAATTCTCATGCTAATGCCTTTTCGTGAGGTGAAAGGAATCTGAGAATCCAGAGGAATACCATGTAAACATGCACAACAACTTCACACAAAGTATTCAGAGCTCTGGATTGATCCTGGATCATGAGGTGGCATGGTTACTCACTGTGCTACTGTGTCAACTACACATGTATACAGACCTGTCTAATTAGCATTTCCACATCAGTGTTAAACTGGACTTACATTTCATCGTCTTCACTGCGACTTTTTCTCTCCTTCCATCAGGCCAATCTATCTGGCCCGCCATTACTGAACCAAACTCCCCTGAGAAAAGTCAGTAATGTAGTGTTAACAGATATAAACCTGAACAGTATGCAACATCTTGACATGGGAATGTGGTTCACTATCCATAAAAAATCCATTCTGCTTAAAATCAGTGCTGAACTGGTTCTAACCTTCTCCGAGAACTTTTCCGATGACAAGCAGACTTCTCAAAATCATCACGTCTTGAAGTTTGGTCTGAAGTTCTTCACTGACACCTAAGCTCGTGACTAGATGGGAAAAGGTCAAACAGTGAAATTTCATTGCAACAAAATAGTGTGATTGTATATGACCTCATTCAAAGTGCAAAACAGAACACAGCTGTGGCTCTGAATCACACTACGTGAAAAGATATGGAATGATATAAAATCCAGAATCCCATCTGCATTCTGTGTGTGTTTATGTACGTGTCTGATGTTGACTGACAGCTTTATGACTAGAATAACAAGACACAATCCCCAAACATAAAGTTTGCAATAATTTCCAAATTTTATATCTGCGCAAACAAGTCATTAGTGGATGTATTATGACATCACCAGTTGGTGGTTCTTCTAATGGTTTCCATAGTAACAACGATGGCACAACTAGCAGTCTTATAGTGTTTGACCTACGTGTTGTTTCAATTGCCGAACGGTTGTAGGACCTCTGAGGTCTGTACTCCACGATTGGTGAAAGCTTCCCGCCAATTCCAAGCAACCTCCTGTAGGGGGAGACAAACACGTACATATGAGACATACAGAGCAATTACACAGCAGGAGAGTTAGAAACCCTGAAATAATAGCCACCAGAGTAAGACATGTCATGTAAAGTACAATCAATCAGGCTGCAAAAGTATTTAGACATACGACATTCCCATAGGAATGTGGTGTGAGTCAGAGGTTCCATAAAGGCTGCTTCTGAATGGCGATGTTATTTTTTGTTCCTGACACACAGTTGGGGGCACTGGAGCTCCTCAGCACACAAAAGAAAACATTTACTTCCAGGCTTGGCACCCCATTCCCCATGTACCTTAAAAAAATAAATGCTCCTGTTTTTAATTTTTTGACTGAATAAATATCAAGTGAGGAACTTCAGGAGGAAACAAGCTCTGGAAGTGGACGATCTCCTTTACAGTATGTTTCGACCACAGGAGCAGCCAATGCGTTTAAGCTAAATTAATAAAAGCATACATTTATTATGTCTATTTTCAGAAAGTCACACTTAGGGGACTATGGAAGGCATCTATTAGGATTTAAACAGCTAACAACAAGTATAGCACAGACTAATAACCAGCCACTTAAGCTGTTGGAGCGATTTTAGATGCGTTTGATGTGCAACATGCGAACTTATTAGACGGCATACTTTTAAGGAAGTTAAGATCTAAACTTACTGTAGTCGAGTTTCTAATATCCGGCTACGCAGACATAGAGCTCCAAAAATCAGAAACAGCATAAGACAGATGGCACAAACAATCCCAAACACAATGTACACAGAGTCTGAACCATGTGTGTCTGGACTGGAAGATGGCCGGGGCATATCTGAGAGAAAAATAATAACCACATATATAAATAGAAATGTATACACAAAATATAGGGTACATTTAACATCCATAACTTTAATATGTGCACAATTAAAAGATCATATAGCGTAGAGAATTGGGTTCCACATAAATTAAACTGATCAGAGTGACTTCTCATATCCATGTCCACTGAAATGATAGATTTTTTAGAGCACTTGCATAGAATTTGCTTATTATGCCAATCCTTGATTTGTAGATGAATTATAATTTATGCAACATAAAGATTTATATTGAAATATATGTGAAAGCCATTATTGTATGATCGAGGACTTCATTATTTCACTAAAATGTCAAAAAACAAACAAACAAATCAGCAGCTGCCGATTACCCCTACTGTCCACTTTAATAGGAACAACCTGTACACCTGCTTATTTATGTAGTTATATTAGTTGTGTATACTTATACGATCAAGACATTAGGTTCACATCAGAATGAGGAAACAGTGTGATCTCTGTGACTTTAACTGTGGCATGGTTGTTTTGTTGTGAAATAGGCCTTCGTTCAAATAGTTCAAAAAGTGCTGATCTGGGATTTTCATACACACACACACACACACACACAGACACAGACACAGACACAGACACAGACACACACAGACAGACAGACACACACACACAGACAGACAGACACACAGACAGACAGACAGACAGACACACACACAGACACACACACAGACACAGACACACACACAGACAGACACAGACAGACACACACACAGACAGACACACACAGACACACACACAGACACACACACAGACACACACACAGACACACACACAGACAGACACACAGACAGACACACAGACAGACACACACAGACAGACACACACATACATACACACACACACACAGACAAAACAGTCTCTTGTTCTCAGAATGATGCATAGCTGCATCGTGACTCAATAAAGGAGCAGGTGTAGGGGTGTTCCTATAAAAGTGGACAGTAAGTGTAAGATTGTCTAGGGGTTATAAGTTTACCAAAGTTGGACCCATTCTTTCCAATCAAATAGGAACTCTACTCTAACTATTTGGGTTTAAATGGAATGAGATGGCAGGAATTCAGTAATCTCATTCCATGTGAGATTCTCACCAATCGCTGGCACGAAGAACCTTCGACGAGGGCTTTTAACTCCACAGCCAGCCTGAGTGCAAGCCATCACTTCCACAGTATATGAAGTGTTAAACTCCTGCATGGCCACTGCTGCCTCTGTAGACATACTGCGAATCTGAGACCCACAAATAAAGAGCTCAAAGTTAGTTAACACTCCAAAGTTTGACCAGATAGAAATACCAGCACATCACGAGGACTTAATTCCAGGCATGCAATGTTCAAAACAAAGCTTACACACATGCAGCTGCGAAAACAAAAGTGAAAAATAACAGAAAGTAACAGAAGTTGAGAGATAAGTTAATCATTTGAGGGTCAAAAAGTCAGTGAAACCTGTGAAAGAGAGAGGAACTCTGCTGATTTAGGACCCAACAA
Organism: Tachysurus fulvidraco; assembly: GCF_022655615.1. Lineage (NCBI taxonomy): Eukaryota > Metazoa > Chordata > Actinopteri > Siluriformes > Bagridae > Tachysurus > Tachysurus fulvidraco. The sequence continues at coordinate 7,549,867 of NC_062521.1, read as the reverse complement.
GAGTCACAAGATGAGTCATGCAGAGAACACACAGTGACAAACGTTAAGGAAAAGAGGAAGAAAGTCCATTTCTCTAAGCAGACTGAAAAAACAGCCAGGCATGTGACAAAACGACAGCTCAGCTTGACACAATCGCGTCTGTTCGTTCTGTTCCAAAAGCATGACAGCACAACAGCTAACGCAGCTGACGAGAAGATCAGAATGTGCACTTGTTACCAAACAGCTGCATCCTAGCTTATCCTACGCTTATGTCTAATAGTTAGATGAATGAAAATTCTAAATCAATTCAGTTTTATTCTCATAGTGCTGATAACAGAGGACATTGTTACAAAGCAGCTTCATAGAAATATATAAATAAATACAGGATAGTAATTATGCATTTTATAATTAGCCCTGATGAGCAAGCCAGAGGTGACTGTGCTGAGGAAAAACTCCCTGAGACGACATGAGGAAGAAACCTGGAGAAACTCAAAAGGGAATCCTTCATCTGAGAGACACCGGATAGTGATTAGAAATCATTTAACTTCTAGAACGTGTACTGTATGATCAAAAATTTTGTCACCAGGAAGTTCCAGAAAGTCTATCTTGTTAAAGTTATACAAAACGTTTGCATGGCAATTGCAGTCAAAAAGCCATCTTCATTGTTTCATTCACAGACATCACATATATCTCTATGATGTACTGTACATGTGGGAATAAGTGATGGGAAGTATGGCATCAGGATGGATCAGCTCCAGAAACAGAAGTGATTATAGTCATGATTACTGGTATCTCAGCTTGTCTTTGAATATGCATGTAATGATCATGAAACACAAGCTGAACTAACAGCAAGTAACAGGTGTTAAGAGGGCACTTCCACACTTCCAGTAACTGGTTGTTGTCTGACAGTCATATTGGTGAATCACTTCTTCAGAAAAGAGCAGCACAATTTGCTTTTCACTTCCACAATAAAATTCCATTCAGTCGATGACTGACTCATGGTCCAGAGACAAAAACAATTTCATTTTCACACTGTCCTTGACACTTCCTTGCCAAAGGAAGGACTGGTGGTCTTTACTGTTTTGTGAAGTCACTCACAAAACAGACATAGCAAATTGACAGCATATATGGGGATAAGTTGAGACAAATCCACAAAAACATTGTAGACTATAGAGGAAAATGTGCAAGGGTGAATATGTATGGCATGCATTGTAAAGAATAAATACAAAATTAGTATATGTAGTTTTGCTCTGGTTGTTTTCTTCAGCTTTATATTGAAAATATTAGATCATTATAAACGATAAGCTTAGAAACGTTAAATGATTTATTATAACTACCTAGACCATTACAGTCAAGCATTTAATAGTTCTAGTTCCCTATTCTTAAAGGTTAAAAATCCTTTTTCCTTATAATTACTTATCATAATCACAAAACATATTTCCCTTTTCTTGAAAACAGCAAACTGCCCAAGATGCAGGTCATACTCCAGGTACTATACAGCTAAACAACTTCACAGTTCTAGCAGAGGGGCATTTCATAACAAAGCTGATTCTCAGGTACAGATGCCTTAAAACCATAAGGAAGTTTAGATCTGATGAGTGGGGAAAATGACAAACATGAACTAAAGGCTAGATAGGTAGATAGACAGGCAGATAGATCATCACTTGGAAAGCAACTTGGTGCTGCTGAGGTTGATCCCAAATATACAGCCTGGAGGTACATGGGATGGCTACCACTAAGAAACCATGAGGATGGCATTTGTACAGCACTTGATATGGACAGATTTGCACTCAAGTCTCCATCAATGAACAGTTCAACATAATTTCAACAAGACAGACTTTACCTTAAAAGTTAAAGACTAAATTTCAAGGTTACTGGTTACAATTGCACAATTTGATCATACAGTACAAAGTTCTAGACGTAAAATGATTTATAATTACACTATGAACCAGGTTAGGATGGATTCCCTTTAGAGTCTCTCAGTATTTCTTTCTCAGGAAGTTTTACCTTCAACCACAATACCTCTCACTTGCTAGTAAGGGATATATTTAAATGTGCCTGACACAAGATACATTTTTTATTAAGTATATGAGGCTGAATGTTCAGACAGATTTAGCTGTGCTAAGTGAATAACCTATTGAATGCACCCCACTTGGTATTTACCTGTTTAGAATAATATTTTGTTTTCAAAGTATAAATTGGTATTTGTGATTTGTCATTGCTCTAAATAACCCAAGATAACCCATTGACCTTCTCTTTCATTACTCAGTCAAAATACTGTAGTCTTTAGTATACACAATGACTCATTCACTATACAAGACACTGTACTGCAAAAATCTTCTGTAGTTTATGTGAAGAAAATGCATATCAAATCCCACTGGGTCAGTAAGTTGTGTTGCTCCAATTTGTAGACTTTCACAAGTTCCCCTTTCTCACAACAGCAAAAAGGGCGAGGGCCAACATGTGCTTCCTGTGAGATTCATAAAGCCATCATATCTTTCCAATCTGTTGCTCACGCAGTGCCACAAGGGAGAAGGTAATGTCATCTTCCCCACCCAGACAACCAATTATCCACAGACGGCATCGTTAGGATACCATCTCACAATCCCAACTCCTTTCTTTTGATCCATAAGTAAAAAAAATATACAAGGAACACTAATATTGGCCTTAAAAAGATCCATAACCTAAGATCTAGAATATTTTCATCTTTCATTTTTTTCCATCAAAAATAGGCTCCACTTAAGCTGAAGAAGAGCTGTTAAGTTCTGCCTTTTTACCCTAAAATGGAAACCCTGAGGATGGTTCCCCGCAAGGGAGGTGTCAATGTTTCCCAAACAATTCATTGCAGTTGTTCCTTTAAATCACTGCTATTTTCAAACCCCTGGATGCAAAAAAGTTAAAAGAGAAAAGCATTTGTCCTTTCTTTAGGAGATCACAAGCTTGAATGCTGATGATGCCACAGCCATCCTTGGCTAGGTGCCAAAGAAAAAAGCGTGGCTGTTACGCTGCCCTGTCATGCAGCAAGAGCAGCAATTCTGAAAGATGCAGTTAGCTGGCTTCACCTTCACTTCTTCATATGAACTGAATTTAAACTTGATCATTTGTACGTTATGTTTCTAGATTTTTGCAAACCTGCTTTGAGACAACGTTCATTGTTAAATGCGCTATACAAATCAATTGAATTGAATTAAATTGAATGCCTTGAAGGAAGTGCTTGTTATCGTTTCCTTAGCAGACATTTTATGACTGGGAAATAAATGATGAGAAAACAACTAACCTTACTGACATATATCCCATCATCCACAAGGACATCATATCCTTGTAGGATCCCGTTTATCCTGTCAGGAGGAGGAGCTTCCCATCGTACCAGCAGCATGGACCCGTTTACATGAACAGTCACATTCTGAGGGGCAACTGAAGGGACTGAAGAGATTGAATAAATCTGATCATTCATTGTGCTGAAACTGAAACCAAGCTGAAAATCAGTATGCAGCTAACACACAATATCTACAATCAGCTCATAATCGTATTTGTGCCCCTTCACCACATGACTTCAAAATGAGAGAACGTTCTCGAAGTATCTTAAAATATCTCTGTGCCATTCCTTTAGGAATACACAGGAAACATAATGTGAACACGCCTTAAAGGAAAGGCATATTTCCTTTCCAAACCCACTTCTACTCCCACAAGTGCTGATACACTGTGACTTCATAGTTAGTGAAGCTGCATAACTAATGATGCAGTCATAGTTTCATAATTTCATTAAGTCAATTACATTTGCTTATTAAATGTCAATGAAGCTATTGAATTGTTGCTTTTGTTTATAAAAATCAGGTGTAAGTTCAGTTTATTAAATAGAGAAATATGTTAGGTTATTACATTTAAAATGATTGAAAAGCCAGTGAAGTCTAGTCAGATGTGTGTTACAAGAATCTGCAAATGCAAAATCCTGAATATTCCATCTACACAAAGAATCTCAAGGCTAAACGTAATGTTAGTGCACTCACTCTAAAGCATTTCAGGCAAAGACACGACTATTGTACTTGGCCCACCTAGATTATTCCCCTGGAACAAAAAACATATCTATCAACTGGAAAGAACTTGACTAAACTTCATTGGTCTAAACAACTTAATCCTAACTCAAGTGACATTGAAAATTTATGTTTAAATACCACCAGAACACACACACCTCCTTCTGTAGTGTTGCTCTGGACCCAGGAGCTGGGTGGCGAGGGGCCGATCTCATTTGTGCAGGACACACTCATGTTATACCAGGTCATGGCTTTCAGGTCAGTGATCTCGCAGGAAAATGGAGGGACATTCCTAGTATACACCGTTGTAGGGCTTCCCTTTCGGTCCAGCTCTCTCACCTAGAACAGAGACAAAACATCATTTATCATTCAGAAATTAACTTTTAAAAATATTTATTTGCTCAGCTTTACATTTACAGCATTTGGGAGATGCCCTTAACCAGAGCAACTTATATTATCTAATTTTTATACAGCTAAGCAATTGAGGGTTAAGGGCCTTGCTCAGGGGTCCAACAGTGGCAGCTTGGTGGACCTGGGATCGAACTCACAACCTTCCGATTGGTAGCCCAACACCTTAAATCACTAGGCTACAACAGGCCCCATTTTGGTGATCAGTGGATACCAGTAGTCAGTGGATACCAGTAGTCAGTGGACACCAGTGGCCTTTTAAAAAAGCTATACTGTGATTCCTATTGCCATTATTATCCCTGCACAATTCATCTATCCTTTTTCTGTACTACATATCCTACACATTGTCCTGGCCAGCCTCTCCCAGGGGACTCTGGGGACAAGGCAAAAGACACATTGGACAATCTATTTTACACACTCTCCCACACTAAAGACAAATCAGAGAACCCAATCAGCCTAAAACACATGTATGACTGGCGGAGGAAACCCGAGTAACTTGGGGAGATTGTGCAAACTCTACACATACACAGGGCAGAATTGCAAATCAAATCCTCAACCTCAGGGGATGTAAGGCTACTAAATGTGTCAACCATTGAATCACCGTGCCCCCATGCTCAACTCTTATCAACTTAAATGATTTACTGTGATGTGGCAGATACTGAGAGGAGAAAAGCCATCATGTCCAGGAGTCCAGCTTAAAATGAGTTTGTTTGCTTCACGCTTATCCACAGTAATTTCGGACACCTTGGCTGGAATGTCTGAAGGAAAAAAAAAGACAATCTTGAGGAATTTATGAATTGTACTATATTATCATTTAGAAAGCTGGAATCTGGTTTGAGAGCAAGCAAATTCTCTCCTGCTGTATTACCTTTAATGTTGACCTGAGCCTCTCTAGAAACCGTGACTCCTTTGGCGTTGTGAGCCTCACAGCTGTACTGAGTGGGCAAGTCCACACCTATAGACATGAGGAATTATATCATAGCATTAATCATTTAATTAATCAATAATTGTGGAATCACGTTTAATATTAAATCTGTTTTGATTAATGTTTAATCTATTTCCAGAAAGTGGAACTAGGAGTTGTTTGTAGGAGAGGTTAAAGTGTCTACACTGAAAAATTCAAGATCCTCTTTCACATGTTCATACGTTCATAAGTCCAAAACTTGTTAACCCTTAACTTAGCCTCGTATCACTTTCAGACAATAATGAAGGTCAGTGGCTTTGTTTCCATTGGGCAAACTCACAAACACTGACATGGTAGGCAACTCTCATTCTCAACATGAAAAACAGTACCAGGCTTTCAAAGCCCCTTCTTACCCGGCAACCCCACACCGTCCATTCTGCCAAAACCAGTGACAGCACAGCCATAATATCCCTTTTGTCTCTGTTTATTTGTCACTTTTTTCCGTCGTGCTCACTCAGAAAACCTGAAACAATGGTCCTACTATTGCACTCCCTCTTGTCATTACCAGGAAGCTGTTTGTTTGATTGCTTATATGAGGCACAAGAATTTCACTCACCATGGCACATGTGCTGTGGTGATGTGACAATAAAGGTGACTTGACTTCACTTGACAATATCAACCGTGTCCATCCCAGACTGATTTTAGCCCGTGGCTTACAAAATACTGTATCTCATATGTTTTGGACACATAGTTGTCCACAATGTTCAGAGTTTTGATACATGTGCTGTAAATGTAACAGAATTTTGAATGAGCTATGCTTATATGTTATTACAGAGTTGGCATCTTATTGGGACAGTAAATGATTCTTGGCTACAGTTATGGATGAGCTTGAAGATACTTTTAGACTATTACAGAGTACTAATGCAGATAGTTTTAGACTATTACAGAGTACTAATGCATGCAGGATTTTTGGGACAAAGATTCAGCTACTTTCTGTTAACAAGTCAGCAGCAGAGAGATCTCACAGCTGTTTGCCTGCCATCAGAGGAACTGTAATTACAGGCTGTGGTGTTTCTACACTGCAACAGACTCTTTATATGACCCTATACATTTGTATGCAGGGCCTTCTACTGCTTCCAAAGTACAGAATTAGAAAAACAGAGACATGGATATGGGAAAAGAGTGCGGTTTGGAAAAACACAACAACTTTTTGCTCACAGCATACAGACTGCTGAGTAAGCAATGACAGGGAAAACAATCATATGCCACGGACTCAAAAGACACACTGACAGCATTCTGCATTTGTGTGTGTTACATAAGAGGCCCACAGTAGTAAAAAACTGAAATGTATATTGCAATGTTCAAGAAAAATCTTTTGATCTGAGGCAGTTTAAAGTCTGATCACAGGTCTATTACACTTAGAAGTGAATTTTCGTGTATTTATATATATCCTTTATAGGTTTTAATTGAATGCAGAAATTTGGTCTTGTGGTCTTGTTACTTCAGTACTTTGTTCCTTTTTTTGTGAGCGTATTCCACTAACATTTGCGTATTACCACAATCCTCTCCAACATTTCCGTAGCCTAGGTCTCAAAGAGCTCTTTTGTGTGGCTAATCTTTTTCTCTCGTACACGGCTCGTTGCCCATTCCTCTCTCTCTCTCTCTCTCTCTCTCTTTCACACACACACACTCTCTCTGCCCCCTCCCCCGTTTTCCATCTTCCCCTTGTCTCTCAACACCCTCACAAAAAATGTGACCTTTAAATTCTTAGGTCCCACTTTCACAACATCTCAGTTTCTATTGTTCCTACATCAGTGCTTTGTTGTTGAACAGAGCTGAACGAGATTAGCTCAAAATGTAACAACGTAAATGCAATGTGACTTTAACGAAGTTGCAGGAAAGTATCTCATCAAAGCATGTTGTGTAATCACTTTCCAGAGCAGGTGACAAAACTCTGTATAAAATAAAGTAACAAATGTGGACTAATCTGCAGTAATTACAGTGTTAAAAAGAAAAAAAGGTGGCAAACTCAAACCCTGTTCTCAATCTAGATAATGCCTTGTTTACAGTGCGGTATTTTCACCACCTGGATCAGATTTCACTAGTGCTTAGTGCCTACACAAAACCCAACACACTGCCAGTGGCTCAGTGACGTTTTATACAAATCAAAGTCCAACTTAGGGATCTTCTACAGCAAAACTCTCCAAGGCCTAAGTGTTTACTTTCAGCTTAGTAGAAATGGCTTTAACTCTATTTTATGTTTAGGTTGTGTGCTAGTTCAGTATTCAAGCCCGTAGGCAGGGGTGGTTAGAATTTAAGTCTTGTTTTTTTCGTGTTTGTCATCATTGTTTTAATCAATGCTTGTGACAAATATTCCGGGTTGCTGTTTCAAATCAGTGTGATACATTACTGTAACTGGATGTGCGTGTGTGTGCCGCACGTGCAGTTCAGAGAGAGTTCTCGCAGTACACTTTTCAAAGCAACGGTGAAGCATCGCCTCTGAATGATGGGGGGAGGGTTTATATATATATATATAGATTAAAAGGATTTCTATATTTTATCCACTCAATAGTCTACAATATAATATCCATATAAACGTAGCATAATTATAATAATAAAACAGTGGGATATTCAGTGATATTGGCTGTGCAATATAAAATAATTTATAATTATTTTTATATTAATTCAAAATAATTGGTCAATATCGCCAGACTGGAGCCAATGGAAATGCTTCTCTCCTTCGGTGCGCGTCTTTATTCCTCTGAGAACTTCAAAGCGGACCACTTGAGGTAAATTATCTGGAATGATTAGTATATTAATTTATTTACGATGCCCACCCAGCGAACTCACGACGTACTAGTTACGTAATTTATTGGCTATTTTTGGTAATTTCATGATTTACCAGCTGGCAACGTAACTGTTACGTCCCAGGGAGGTAATTTCATTACTAATACAATTATATAAACATTCATTTCCTTTTCTATCTAGGTTAGTTTGTTAAAACTGATCAGTCTTTATTTAAGTTTCCCTTAAATAAGTCAAAATAGATTAAATACATTATGCGAGTTGCTCTTTACATGGGAAACATGTAACATATTCTCCAAATTGCATCCAAGAAGATTGGAAGTGACCAGTGAACTAAATCCATACTGTAAGTGCCAAGACAAATACAGCAACAAGTAAAGAGGTATTGACAGATAGTCAAGAAATGATGATGAAAATAATTATTATTAAATACTTCAGTAAAGTTCATTAAATCTATTCTATTGTTAGTGTGGTCTTTAAACTTATGAACTGTGTATGGACTGACAAAGGTGGTACATGAGGAAGCAATTTGACTACAATGGTCTTACACTGAAAGCCAACAATGTCCTTACTCATTTTACCTCAGACTTAAGCGTTCAGAGACGTCATGTTTCTACTGATTGAAAAAGTCAGTGGAACACCAGTGTAGTAGTAAAAAGGGTTAAATCCCCTGCAGTGTTATTGTGCTGTGGTGGAGAAAGCAATAAAAAATCTATAAAAGAGTCTGAGCAAGGCAGAGTAGTGTATGTCAAAGCGATGCGAGAACTCGGAAAACAATGAAACACTACGGAAGAGCAAAAGTGCTTCTTTTGTCAAAAACAGGAAAGAATTCCTTAGTGATTAATAGAGCCAGGCAGTTGTATGAGACAATCAGATTGACACCTTCCAAACATCCAGGGTTACATATAAAGAGAAAATACCTCAATACCTCCCAACATTCTGACGCTATTTCATTGTTTTAAAGACATGAATTCAGGACAGATGACTCACTGGTTTTCTCTGTATTTTTTGGACCCCTGAGGAATCTGGTTATACAACCTCATTTCCCCTTTAATACGCTGAGGGTCTCATGTGTTTCCTGATGTTTTAAGTGGTTTGGTAAATGCAGGAATATGAAAGGCCATGAATAACCAGAAGAGCAGGAGCTCATAATGCTCTGTCAATAGCTGATACTGAGAACTTATATCTTTCCTAAACTGCTACATTTATTTCTTTATAAATAAATATTATATATTTAAAGCCCAATGCATCCATTCATGCATCCATTAAAAATAAATATTCTGAATCATCTTTTCAACATTTGTCAATTAAGGTCCAAATGAGGTAATATTCTTTGCTTGAACAAATTCAGTGAGAGCAAAGTTTGGGATCTATAAGCACAATGCTTACCTTGGATAGTTATGGTGCTGGGAGAGGAACTGGTCTGGTTTAATTTCTGGCCTCTGAGAAGCCAGTTAATTGTGACAGGATTTGGGGGACCCACAGCTTCGCAGGTCAACGTAAAAGAGCTGTTCCGTGTTACGTTGACATCGCTTGGCTGTTTGGTAAAAGTCGGTAAACCTGCATCGAAACAAGCATAATTTGTTTTGGAAATTCACCAACAGTTGCTCCAGGTTTTTTTTTTTTTTTTTTAGACTTTTTAGTGGCTTTTTCTACTTGTAATTCAATCACAGCATCCTCCTTTTAAAGCAGTAAAACACAGATGTAATTACTTTCTTTAATTCTGTAAATAAAACAAGGAATTAGCTGAATGTGTGATATCCTGTGACACATTTTAGCTGAAATCTACAGAAAGTCTAAAACAACAACAAAAAAGAACATAACATTATAGAATATGCTCGATTTTATGTGAAGTTCCGCGATTACAAAATCCTGGAAGAACTGATAAAAACTTCTAAACAATGACAAATTAAAGAGGACCTTACCAGCAACCTCAACAATGATGGGATTTGACTCGATCACTTTGTTACTGACGCTCAGTCTGCACTGGTATTCTCCAGTGTCAGCTCTCTGAACGCTCTTAATACTGCGAGAAATTGTTTGAAAAAATTACATTTACAGCATAGTACTGTACATTTGTCAACAATATTACGACTGGTGCTCGTTCTATTTCTCAATATATATAAATGATAAAATTTCTTGTTTGCGTACCTGATCTTAGACAGCAGAATGACTGTTCCATGGCTGGACACAGTGGTCTGTGTGCCATCATATATCTCTCTGCCATCTTTGAACCACAGGATACTCAGGTCCTGTCCCATGTCAGTGAGGTCAATTGAGCAGTTGAATGTGACCTCGGAACCCTCCGAACACTGGATAGTTCCCACGGTGGGTTTGAAGCGGAGTCTTTGGATCTCCTCCTGAGACAAGTGCACACTGGGAACTCGGACAGGCACCACCAAGGTTTCCACACCCCCAGAAGCTGCTACACCTGAACAAAATGACAAAACGCAAGAAATAATGTGACTCATCGATGGCTAGCAGCTGCAGGAAAACAAACTGTAGTACTTATGTTTTTGATGTCAAATTCAGAGCAATTATTTTTACCTAGCTTTAGACAGGTGATCTGGTATACATTTTTGTTATCTCACAAACATGTGCTGATACACAATAATGATCATCATCATGTTCCTGTATTCAAGTTTTAAAGACCTCAAAGGCTTAAGCACCATAAGTCTGATGGAAATCTTTGACAGAAGCTTCAAGAAATGTTCTGTGCATAATAATAATACTGATAATAATAATACATTTTTGTAGAATTTATCCTACATGAGCACGCAGGGGCCTGTAGTCTATCCAAGAGCACATGGCAGGGGTTCACCATCTCACACACTCACACACTACTCACAATTTAGAGATGCCAATCAGCCTAGAACGACTGGGGGAAACAAGAGTACTTGGCGTAAACCCCTGTAGCATGAGGAGCACATACAAATGTGGTAACCTTACTACTATTATTATTATTATTATTAATAATAATAATAACTAAAATACAAATGCCATTCAAGTTAACTAAACGCATTTATGCCGTTGTTTCTGACTATTTCATTCGAGCGCATAACAGTTTCTCCAGGCAGTAAAAGTTCAGATTTTCAGTTCAATATCCAACTCAACTGTAGCCAAAGGAAACTGTCTCACTAACGGAAACATCAGTTATCAAAGGAAGCACATTGTGTTGACTGGAAGCTCTTAATACATGTAAACTCACATCTATAGTTTATTATGGGACAGATATCTACTCAGTGGATGAATTTTTCAAGATTTTCCCCCACTATTTCACTAATATGGCTTTTTAAACTAAATTAGAAGCACAATAACTTTTGAAATGTATGAAATAAATAACAAAAGACTTAAATGGTTAAATTCTAATGCCACTGTTTATACTGATAAAAGTGGAAAAGGCTCAGTTTTGAGCTTGTCACTGAAAATGACCCACAATTCAACACTTTGTATTTAAACATAATCAAAACATAATAAATGGCTGTTAATAAGTTTATTTAAAAGTTTAAAGCCTTATTCTATTTTGTGAAAACCTTTATTTTATTAGTTAAACTCGGATGAATTAATAATACAATTAACAAAAGGACGACCAATTGTATATTAGATATTTTTAGTGGTTTAATAAATTAAGATGAATTTAATCAGCTTCATGGTTTCTGGTCAGAAATAGAACATTTTTGAGTTTATTTTCCTTTGCAAATTGAAGTAAATCACAGCTTTTGTTAAGACGAAAGTATTTCTCTAACGGAATTATTTCACTCCTAAAGTCATTAATTAAAGGTAACAATGTAAACAGAGCACTGAATCCGGATCACTTACCGACGGTCAAGGTGACCAAACACGAAACACATCCCAGGACGAGCAACTTTAAAACTTCTGAAGACATCGTTATATCCTTTCCACAGGAGGTTAAATCCAGTTCTTCAGTTGAGTTCGGGTGAAACAGTGCAGCCCGTTTAGCAGACGCGCTTTTTCTCACACATGTTTACATGAAACGTGGAATGAGCTTCATCCAGCAGGAGCACCAGCTTTAACTCCAGCTCTACAGCGCCATCTCTGGTGCTCCTGCTGGATGAAGCTCACACAGGTTTACATGAAACGTGGAATGAGCTTCATCCAGCAGGAGCACCAGCTTTAACTCCAGCTCTACAGCGCCATCTAGCTTTAGCTTCATCATTAGCCACATCATTTCTCTACACGTTTTTTTTTTCAGCAACAGACTGCCTGTAATAAATGTAAATGAATTCACCTTTACACAAAATAAATAAATAAATAAATAAATAATGAAAAAGTCCTTAGTGCTTTTTTAATGGTTAAGGATCATAATTTTTTTTTTTAAAGGAAAATCCTACCTAGTCAAGATAATAAACCCTTCAGAGTCGACAGTTTATACTTGTCTTCTTGGTGTGTTAAATGTTGTGTAATAATGTCCACAATATTTTCTAATCGTGTTTAAACGAACAAGCTATCTTGTGTAGAATAAAGTACTAAAGAAAAGAAGCAAGCTCAGTGTACCAGTGGTTGAGACAGAATCTCAGCCATAAAACAAACACAATGAGGAGAAAGAAAAAACTGATAAAAGCTTTTAAAGCTCCTTCCTTGCTGACTGTTTAATTCTATGTCACATTTCGGTTTGTGGTAGCCTTAGACCAGCAACTAATAACAGAAAAAATGGAGAAACCAGGATGCATGTAGACTGGAGTCCTGCATGATACAATCAAGCAGTTAGCATTGTAGCACTGAGGCAAAATAGTGACCAGACCAAGCTGACCTTGATTTTGGAACACAGCAACAAAACTGTCAGTTTGTCAACAACCATGTGTTGTGGGCTTTTCTTTTCTTTTTTCTGTTGGAGCCTTTATTCATCCTTTATTCATTTACTTTAGTTATTTTAAACAGACACTATTATGGAGTGTGTCATGAGAATGCAGTTAACTACATTTACACAAGGTGCCCAAAAAATCTGAAACCAAAACATCTAACATTATAAATACTAACCACATTCAAACTGACCTTGATTTTTAGAATGAGATGGCAAATGGAAAATATCTAGGAGTATGTGGATGTGTTCAAACTGTCATTAAATTTCAGAAGGTAAGTTATTCAAAACAGCTTTGTGTAAAGTCTGTTAATTTAATGAACTGATTTAATTTGTTGCTCAGCTAAAATACTCTGTACATGAGAGGGAATATGAAATCTTTTGAAAAAACAAGCAAGCAAAAAAACCCTCAGTCTGACAGGCTGTGAGAAAACTGAGACCGAGATGGACAAGCTGGTAGACTCTTTTTAGGCACCCAGTAAATGCTCTTAATACTATATTGTGAAGTAAATAAGAAAATAACACAAGCAAGGCCAAGAAACTCAAATATATATTTATCAATTTAGACAAGTATTAAGAAAAGAAAAAAATAACTTAACATCTTACCAGACGCATCAGCTCAGCTTCTGTTTTAGTAGCTACTAAAGAGTGGTTTGGTCAGATCAAGCTCAAATTTTCAGCAACTGAAATATGACTATATCTTTTCTTTCAGAAATCCGGAGTTCATTTATTGTCCGCAGTATGTCGCAATTTCTCCTAGAAAACTGTTCATTTTACACTCACCATGTTGAAATCGTAAAGCTGTCCCAAGTGTTCATAAAACAAGGTTAGCTGCGGAACAAGCAGTCATTTCCATCTGACCTCTTTGACAATGATGTAGACTATGTTGTTCTATCAGAGATAAGAAGAGATGCTTGAGTTGTGGGTAACTTTACAGTAAAAAAACAAGAAATTATATAAAATCTAATTTGTCGGACAAAAATAATAACCGACTTATAAACAACATATTAACAATGGAGGGAAAGGATGTATTCAGGGTCTGTGATGTTCCTTCTTATGACGGAGAAGTAGGCAATGATCATTTCACAGCTAAAAAGTGTAAAAATGGATGGAAAGGACAAATTGCAATGTGACATATGAGGACAAATCAGTTTTCTCCTTTTTCTTTACCAATCCAGGCTGTCTAAAACTATCAGTTTCTCTTGTCTACCTCTCTGTCAATGGTATAAATAAATTCAGAATAACAAAGTTGTTTCTCATGGGACAAATCACACTTTTTCAGAACAAAAAAAAACCCTTTTTATGTGAGATAAAATAACAGTCATGTGAGATGTTCTCCACAGCTATCTTTCTGTCCCCTGTCTGTTTGAAGCTGGCACTTTTGATGAGGAAAGCCTGACAACCACATAGCAGCTTGAGGGCCCTTGGCAACTGAGGAGCTCGTCATTTTTGCAGTGTTCTCGGAACAGTAGGTCTTCATGCGGTACAGGTTGGCTTTGCTCTCACAGCAGCCCATAGAGCTTAGCAGAATGCAGGTATCTTTCCTGAAGGCCTTGGTGAATATGGCATAGAGGAACGGGTTGGCGCAGGAGTTGATCGGATAGAAGAGCACCAGAAGGATCTTCGAGTTGGTGACTGTGATTAGAGGCACCTTAAACGCAGCTGAGATGGCAAAGAAAGAGATTGGCGCCATGCAAAGAAAGTCAGTGAAGATAAGCACGGCCATGCGCTTGGCGATTTTGGTATCGGCAGCACGGCCGGGCACTTCGGGGTGGCGGACAACCATGTAGATCCGCATGTAGCAACCACAAATCACCAGAAAAGCCCCAACATTGAAAAGCAGCAGAAGAATGACATAAGCCTGTGCTAGAGGTGTTTCAATGTCCATGGGCAGACACATGCTTACTTTGCTGTAACTGCTTATGCCAACAATTGGAAGTAGTGCCATGCCCAGGCAGAGCAGCCAGCCTGCAGCCATTATTGCAGCAGCATGGGGCAGAGCAAGTCGGCGCTCCAGCTGCATGGCATGGGTGATGGTGTACCAACGTTCTATTGTGATCGTAGAGAGTGTGTAGATGGACAGTTCTCCGCCAAAGACAGACAAGAAGCCGGCAATGTTACAGCCCACTCCTGTCTGCCATTCGATGGCATGCTGGCTATAGTAGCCACGCGTCCGCAAATCCACAATGGCAATCATGAGGAGGTACACACCAATGCAGAAGTCAGCGAAGGCCAAGTGACACATAAGGAAGCGTGGTACCGTGAGTTTGCAGCGACTGGCGAATAACACTAGAAGAACAGTCAGGTTGCCAGCAATTGCCAGGATGTTGATGAACCAGATGGCCACACGAAGGAACCCAAACCCAGCAATATCCTCACAGGGGTTGAAGGCATCTGCCTCTGGGCTGCACTGGAGGGCTGGTTTGGTTTGACAGAAATCCGGGTACTCAAAATCCATGTTGCTATAGCTGGCTTCAGATAGTGGATCCAACATGTCAGGATAAAAAGCCTCTTTTTCAGACCCCCTAAATATGGAGTCATAAAGAGAAAAACAATGGTCAGTACTGCATAATGTATGCTTAGTTCAGAATAATCTTTATTCAAACACATATTACTATAGAGTTTACTATATATTTTCTATAATAACACTGAGTATGGTACAATTAAGGCCTGATTGCTGAAGACACATGGATAATGATGTGGTTAGAAGTTTTGATGTCTCCCAGAAATGCATTGCTACTATTAAACTTCTTATGAACCTTACTTATCAAATGGACTCTGGGGCTCGCAGTATGAAGATCCATTTCTCTGTGCTGAAGATGGAGACTCCCTGTTGACGTAGACACATAATAAAACATATGGTTAAGAAAGATCTTCAACTAAGATCAAAATCATTAAAGATGAAGATTTTTTTGAGAACAAAACTAGATTTAAATCTAAAGTATATAGGTAACTATAATCTTCTAGAGATGATTATGTGCACTTCGGCTATATTTGATTACTAGCTACTTAGCTGATGATGCTCTGTAATTGATTTATAATAAAATAATTTAAAATGAATGATTATTCAACTGTGTATTTGTAGTCAATAGATTACTACTTGATAATTTAGGTTATGAGACTCAACCCTGGATACCTGTGTGTGTCCCAGCTGAGTAAAGCACAGCAGTGGCTCGGGTAAGTGAGATGAGCCTCTCTTAGGCTTTCCAAACTGTTTAGAGGAGGCAGTCTCTTTAGCAAAAAGGCTGAGCGAGCTACCAGCATCAACACAGACTGCAGGCCATGAGATGGCAACGTCTCCAGAGCAGTAGAGGACACGTCTCTAACATACAGTAGAAATTAACCTCTGAATAAATTCAGCACACAAAAGAAAGAACACAGAAGGAAGCTAGTATTTATTTATCTAGATACGACAAGTTCTCCAGGATGTGACTTACAATACAGCTGGGCCAAAAGCTCCAATAAACGCATCCCTGTGGATTATTTGCAGCTTGCGGTTGTTTTTCAAGGTTCTGTGAAGTAAGCATAAAATGTTATTTTAGATATTTAAGTTCTTTTAGGTTATTCATGCTAATCTGCTTAGCTAATTTTGCAGGGAGAGGGAATGTAAATGTGAATGTGTAAAATTGGTCAGTACTTACAGTTTATCTATTTTTGTCCCATTAAAGGCATGTTTGTGTATTTCCCTGAAGCCATTGTTATAAAGATTCCTATGAATAGAGAATATACAATATATATTTTAATCAAACTTGATTTGGATTTCTGTAACGTTTGAACCAAACAATATACTGTGTTTTGCAATGTAGTTTGCAAGGTTGGACCTCATGCGACAGAGTTTGATGCCTGTTTGTCCAGCATATCCCACAGATGCTCAGTCAGATTGAGACCTAAGGAATTTGGAGGCCAAGTCAACACCTTGAACTTCATGTTCCTCAAATCAATCATGTGGTAGAGTGCATTATCCTGCTGAAAGATGCCATTTTTCTTGCTTTGAAGGGGTGGATTTTGTCTGTAACATTGTTTAAGTACAGTAGGTGGTAGGTGTCAGAATAACATCCACATGTGTGACACTACATCTGCTGGCTTCCCATAGTGCATCCTGGTGACATCTATTGCATCCAGACCATACATACGCATCCAGACATCCATATGGTGTAAAAGAACATGTAATTCATTAGACCAGGCCACATTATTCCACTGCTCCATGGTCCAGTTCTAATGCATCACATTCCAATTGCAGATAATTCCAGTGGTGTTCAGAGGTCAGCATGAGCATTGTGACTGCTCTGCAGCTATGCAGCTCCATAAGCAGCAAGCTGTGATGCATTTTACATTCTAATACCTTTCTATTATAGCCAGAATTAACTTTACAGCAGTACTGTGAGTTGTCCCACATACATTTGGCAGGTATTAACCAGTGCATACCGAGAAAACCCCACACGACCTGCTGTTTTGGAGACTCTGACTCAATTGTCTGGCCATCACAATTTGTCCCTTGTCCCTTAGATCCTTACGCTTTATTATTTTTCCTATTAGGCTTTGCCACTGAGCACAATTAAGGTATAAAGTGTCATAAAAACACAAATGCCCTTGAAGGCTTAAATAACCAAGGCACAAATGAACAACTATAAGCTTACATTGTTATGTCTTCAGTTGTCATTCCAATAAAGGCATTTGATGGGATTGACTGCAAGTGGAGGTTGTCACAGATATCTCTAAAAAGAAAACAACATAGACTGTAATCTCATTTAAAACTGTAATCACTCAATACAAACACTCACTATACTGAGTGTTTGTATTCTTCTGTGTGTTTGATCATTCATAACAATGTAAAACCTTAGACTATACAATATAAGACTGAATGATCAGGTCTCTCTCTCTCTCTCTCTCTCTCTCTCTCTCTCTCTCTCTCTCTCTCTCTCTCTCTCTCTCTCTCTCTCTCTCTGCTACAGACAAAACCTGTTAAAAAATTATCTCAAACATATAACCCAGGATTTATTTTATTAACATTGTTTAGTGTGCTAACGGTGAACTCCATCAGTCATTTCACTTCATTCCACAATAATAATTACTACTTTCATTATGGGTTCAAACAAGGAATCTGGGTAAATGCATTGCAATATAGAT
This sequence comes from Tachysurus fulvidraco, assembly GCF_022655615.1. Classification (NCBI taxonomy): domain Eukaryota; kingdom Metazoa; phylum Chordata; class Actinopteri; order Siluriformes; family Bagridae; genus Tachysurus; species Tachysurus fulvidraco. Next base: position 7,531,794 of record NC_062521.1, on the reverse strand, counting down.
CTCGCTACCAATTTCAGTTAGCCACTCCTGTTTAGCCCATAAACCCTTTTGACTAAGTAGAACTCACAGCATGAAATCAGCTTCAAGGGATGTGATGGCTGTCAGGTCAGGAAAAGCAACTATCCCGGTGTTGGAGATGCTCCTGTGGAAGGGAAAAAGCAATCAGCATTGTGTCGCCAAAAACAATTTGTTATCAAAGCTAAGATAACAGGCTTAACATCAACATACAGCCCTCCTTGTCCTTCATAATAATGCCTTTTGTTCAGTTGGGACCTCTTCATATATTATGTAAGTAGTGTTGATGATCTTGTTCACTCTGTGCCAGACATACAGTGGATAAAAAGTCTACTCACTCCTGTTAAAATGACAGGTTTTAGTGATGTAAAAATGTAAAATCCTAATAAATCATGTTAAAAACCTTTTCCATCTTTATTGTACAATTGCAACCTATTTATTAAAGAGAAAAACAATAAAAAAATATTTTATAGAAAAAAATTAAAATAAAAGTGTACAAGAACCTGGTTCATAATACTTAGTTTAAGCACCATTAGATTTTCTCAGAGTATTCAATGTTTGTGGGTAAGAGTCAAACAGTTTGGCTGATCTTGACATTCTTCTTGCAAAAGCATTCAAACAGTTCATGTGCACAGCCCTCTTCAGGTCACACCAATGAAATTTGCTTGGTAAAGCCATTCCTATGTTGATTCATAGGTATGTTTTGGACCTTTGGTATGATAAAAGATAAAATCTCTATTCATCTTAAAGGTCTTAGCAGAAGCCTTAAGGTTTTACACCAAAATCTACTAGTATTTGGAGCTAATAATTATTACCTCTAAACCTGTTCCTGATGAAGAAAAGCAGCCCCAAAGCATGATGCTGCCACCACCATGCTTCACTGTGGGGTTGCTATTCTTTTGGTGATGTACTGTGTTTTTTGCACCAAACATATCTTTTGGTATAATGGCCAAAAATCTTTTTATCATTAATCTATAATAAATAAAGGTTAATAAGTAATAAATAAAATAAAAAGAAAGTTTATTAGTAACTTAAACACATTATTTCACATGGTTTTGGGTGTATTATTTGCAAACTTTAGCCAGGCTTGAATGCTTTTTTTGGTTAAAAAATGCTTCCATCTTGCCTCCCTCTCCCATAGCCCAGACATATGAAGAATTCGAAAGATTTTGGCACATGAAGGCAGCACCCAGTAATTGACAGAAATTACTGCAATTGTTTTACTGTTCCTGTAGGCCTCTTGGCAGCCTCCCTGGCCAGTTTTCTCCTGGAAATTTCATCAATTTTTTGTAGAATAATGTACATGAAATAAGAATAGAATAAAATAACTGTTGTGTCATATTTTCTCCACTTGTTGATTTTCTTTACAGTGTTCCATGGTGTATTCAATGTCCGGGAATTCTTTTTTCCTGACTGACATTTTTCAACATTGAGATCCAGTAGCTGATTTATAAGCTCTTTCTGGCCCATGGCTTATTCAGTTGGATGTTACCAAGAACATGTAAAAAAAAAAAAAAATTCTATTAGTACACTTGTACTTTATTTGGGGCTCATCAATAAAAGTTTAATCTTTTGCCTCTTTAATGGCTCCTTGACAACTTTTCCCTAAAACCACCTACACGTTGTTGATCTTTGCCTAGTTATTGCTGCTATTGATAATAAATAAATAAATAAATAAACAAATAAATAAATAAATAAATAATAATACCCTAAAACTCACAGCATGAAATCGGCTTAGAGGAATGCGATGGATGTCAACACCACATTGTGGGTGGTTTTTTAAATCTACTTTTTAAAATTTATTTAAAAAAAAAGTGAAATCATCAGGACAGGCAGGTTGGTCGTGTAACAGGTTGTGTAATTCCCAATTTACAGCTCCAGACAAGTTTATTCTGTTACTGGTTACGGTCAGTCTGGCATTTCACATATAACACCATGATCTTGTGGTCTACAGAAACTTGCAGTTGGTGGATTGGTGACTTTAAATGGACTCTAGGTGTGTTCATGATATCCGGTGATGGACTGAAATCCCGGTATAGTTTTTCTGCCTCATTTTCAATCTTACAGTGATAGAGTCCTGATCAAATGCAACCCTGAGCAGGACAACGCAGCTGCCGGATGAATGAAGCAAGCCAATGCTGCACTGACATTAATAGTATTATTTGCTGTGTTCAACAGCAGAGGTTCACATGGGCTTCCAGCAACTGGATAGTCTTTTTCTAGTCATCATCTGCCAGTGTGAAAATTCTAGATGTTTGTGTGAAATTCTCAGCAGATCAGCAGTTTTTGAAATCCTCATCTTATATCAACATCCATGGCACTGTCACAAAGATCACACTTTTTTTTCACTCTGATGTTTGATGTGAACATCACCTGAAGATCTTGAATTGTATCTGCATAATTCGTTGCATTGTGCCTTTATTTATTCACTATGCTAAGCATTATGCATACTTCAGACCTTGGATATACTAAAAACATGATACTCACAGGTATCTCAGTTTTGGGAGATTGTTGAAGGCCCGCTGATGGATATGGACCAGACTCCGGGTATTTTGAATAGATCTGTGAATCAATCATAGATGAAAGTCCAGCAATATGTTTCAATAAGTATTAGAGGATAGTTAAGTATTAGAGGATAGTTTTTCAGACAAATTGATAATGTGAACACTTACATCTCTGAGAGGTTGAAGAGGTTGTTGAAGGCCTGGGTCTCTATGGTTTCCAGCGTGACACTTTGAGCAATTTCTCTGAAATCGTACAATATATAATAAAAAAGAAAATAAAAACAGGGAAAATAGTGTATTTTTACATCCTGTTCAGCCAATTTTACTATAAACTTATACTATAATAAATTTAAACTTCTCAGGTTTTTAAAAGCCATGGTCAAAACCACAGAGATTTCACTTTTCCTTGTGTGTTTATATGTCTCCTTCACCTACTATTATGCTTTTAATTTTTCAAATTTCTGTTTCTTTTATGCTACATCACATTACATTTGACAGCAAAGACAATTTTCAGGCTTAAAAGCTAGTGCTTGTATTTAGTTGGGGGAGGTCGTGGTCTAATGGTTAGAGAGTTTGACTCCTAACCCTAAGGTTGTGGGTTCGAGTCTCAGGCCGGCCACAACTGAGGTGCCCTGGAGCAAGGCACCAAACCCCTCAACTGCTCCCCAGGCACCGCAGCATAAATGGCTGCCCACTGCTCCGGGTGTGTGTTCACGGTGTGTGTGTTCACTGCTGTTTGTGTGCACTTTGGATGGGTTAAATGCAGAGAATGAATTCTGAGTATGGGTCACCGTACAGTACTTAGCTGTAATAAAAAAAGAATAAAAAATAAAGCCAGTGGTCTGAACACTACTAAAATATCTGGCAACTGCAGTGAATGCTCTACTGCTATCATATGCATATTTTATTCTAGAAAAGGCAGCTTAAGCAGTTGTGTAATTCATTTCAGGCAGTCAATAAATCAATACTGACAGAACCTTTTTAAGTAGCTGACATTTTGTGAACAGCAGAACAGCTGTCATTCAGGCATTCAGTTTTAATGCTGTAAGCAAATTTGAAGCAGAGAATTTTGAAAATCAAGATGCTTCACAGTCATCCACACTGGTTTAATGAATAGTAAAGGACACTTACATTCTTTTGACACCTCGCAGTCCATCGAAGCTGAAACTGGGAATTGTCCTCAAGTGGATATAGTTCAGAACACTAAAAGAAAATGATATTCAGTGGTAATAACTGTTTACTTAAAAAGGGACACAACACATACAATCCATTTAGATTTTTGACATTTAGCAGACACCCTTATCCAAAGTGACTTAAATTTAATTCTAATTTATACAATTGAAAGTTAAGGGCCTTGCTCCAGGGCCTACAAATGGCAGCTTGGTGGACCTGGGATTCAAACTCATGACCTTCTAAGTAGTCCAACACCTTAACCACTAGACTATCACATCTCTAACAATAGTCATGCACTTGAACTAATCTTCACTTAAACATGGCAAACTAATGAAGACCTAACAATAACTACTACATGAGTCTTACGAATTCATGCAGGAATAACCTCCACCTTAAGTACATGTTAGTACATGTTTGTAAATGCATTAAGTAGCTCTTTTTTATTGAGCACTGGTGGTCTATTCCATCAACGAGTGGGAAATTGAATTATCAGACATTTTCAATCAGTCTAAATAGATCCATCCATCCATTTTCTACCACTTATTTGGAACCAGGTCACCGGGGCAGCAGTCTAAGCAGGTCTAAATAGATCAATACAAAAATAAATTAATTTAATTAAACTGAATTACTGAGGTACTGGTGATGTCTCTGGACTATCAACATATCAACTAATACTGGTTGGCAATCAAACACAACACATGACAGTTCTATTTTAGCTTTCTGCTAACTTATGCAGATGTAAAAAAAAGACAACCAAAATACGTATTACTGTAATATTTATTCTGTAGTGATGTTACAGCATTAGTTGTGTATTCAAGTGACTAACAGTCTATTACAGCTTTATTAAAACAACGTACCTCTCATGTTGACATTAGTAATTTCTTTTCCACATCATTTCCTACTCTGCATTAAGCTTGGTGTCTTTGTTCTCTTTATGATGTTTCCTGCCAGTCCCTTCCTTTCCACACAATACCATCAACCATTCATCATTTTTCTCCATTACCTTTATGCACTTTTTTGTACAATACTGTCAAAGCAATTAATAGTTTAAACAAGTTCCTTTCTTTCACACAGTGTTTTATAAACTACCCTCAAGGAAGTCTGAGTCAGCAAAGGATCAGCCAACTTGATAAGAGCGAATCCAACAAGGTCTGCAGTCTCACTAACACTGATAGCACTGTGGATGTTTATATGCTGCTTGATAAAGTGTTGAAACACAAGAAATAACCATAGGAACTGCTTTAAAGCATCCCCCTAGCACTCATGTTTCGAGTGATTATATTTCACATGAGCTTAATGCTTATTGTATTACAACAGAGCACAAACCACATACATAGCCTACTACAGCTGCAATATCATAATTTTACCACAGTACTGATTTTACCTGATTTTTCATTCATCTGTCCATCCATCCATTTGTCTATTGTATATAGCGCTTATCCTATGCAGGGTCACAAGGCAGGAAACACCCTAGACTGGGTGTCTCCATCGCATGGCACAGTCACACACTCATAAACCCATTTATACACTACAAAGAGGTTTCAATCAGCCATCTCTTAATAACAACACATGTATTTAGAGTGTATTTGGGAGGAATTAGGAGTATCTCAATGAAACCCTTAAAGCACGGTGAGACCATGTTTGACATGTCTATTTTTGTTTTTATGGACTCTAGGAGATAAGCTCACATACATTACTGAATAAAGTCGTTCTCCTCTGTGTGATTCTCTGAATGTTCTCTCCATTTATGCATGGATTTCCTTTGGGCTGAATTACACACTAAATAGCCTCTAGATGTATGTTTGTCACTTTGTGTTTTAGGGAAAGCCTGTGGATCCACCATGATCCTGACCAGGATACAGCTGTTACTGAAGATGAATTAGTGAATGAATGATAACACCACTTGGCATCCAAGCTTTATGAGGAGTCCATATGTATAATTCCATATTATTTTGGAACTTGAGTGCAACTTGTCTTTATGAATAATAAATATCAGCTTAGATCAGTTTCAATTATTATATAGTTTATTATATTATATATATTATTATATAGTCAGCTTGTAGTATTAAAAGAGAATGGGATCTTTCAAGACTTCATACAATACTTGCGTGTACAAGCATATTAAACTAGTTACATATTGCAATTATTTATATGTAATATTATAACAGCTGATCATGTCGCATAACGTCACTGGACACCACAGACTGTTCCCCATTGTGTATATTTGTCTCTCATTCTTTCAGGCCCTTTGGCTTCAGTTTCTCTGGAGGAGGTGCAACATCTAACTACCTGGCATAGAGCCAGCAACCTGTCTCTGAATGTTGATAAAACTAAAGAGATGGTTGTTGACTTCAGAAGAGCACAGAGCGACCACTCTCTGCTGAACATCAACGGATCATCTGTAGAGATGGTCAAGAGCACCAAATTTCTTGGTGTTCATCTAGCGGAGAACCTCACCTGGTCACTCAACACCAGCTCCATCACCAAGAAAGCCCAGCAGCGTCTCTACTTCCTAGGAAGGCTGAGAAAGGCACATCTCCCTCCCCCCATCCTGACCATGTTCTACAGAGGGACCATTGAGAGCAGCTGCATCACTGTCTGGTTTGGGAACTGTACCATCTCGGTTCGCAAGACCCTGCAGCGGATAGTGAGGACTGCTGAGAAGATCATTGGAGTCTCTCATCCCTCCATCATGGACACACCACACGCTGCAACTGCAAAGCCAACAGCATTGTGGATGACCCAACACACCCCTCACACACAATCTTCTCTATCCTGCTGTCTGGGAAAAGGTACCGAACCATTTGGGTCCTCACGGCCAGACTGTGTAACAGTTTCTTCCCACAAGCCATCAGACTTCTCAATAACTGAAACTGAACTGTACTGAGCACAACATACACACGCACACCATCTGTATGGACTGCACAGACCTACACCAAATACACACAGTTCCAATAGACATCCATTAACCTGTTTACATGCTGCTTACATCCATCAAAAGGTTTACATGCTGTTTTGCACACTTTTTTTTTACTTTTTTTTGCTCTTTGCACACACTGTCTAATCATTTCTGTCCTTTTACACATACTGTACAATATTTTAGTTGTTTGCTGTTTTTGCACAAATCCTATACATTATCTCAACAGCATTATCCTGCTGCTAAGACCCTGCTGTTCATTCTAGTATTACTGCACGCAATATTGTCTGAACATACAGTATTTACACTGGTTGGCACTGTTTCTGTTTATTGTCTTTTTTGTATTTTTTGTATTGTCTTGTAACTTTTCATCTGCACTGTCTTTTGTCCTGCATTGTCTGTCTGTCTTGTTGTCTTGTCCTGCACTTTATGCACCAGGTTGCACAGTTGCACTGTATGTGGCTAAGACTACTTACTAAGTCCTTAGCTCTGTCTTTGTTTTATGTAGCACCACAATCCTGGAGAAACATTGTCTCATTTCACTGTGTACTGCATCAGCTATATATGGTTGAAATGACAATAAAAGCCTCTTGACTTGACTCTGTTTGTAGATGTTTTTTTTTTTTTTTTGACTCCGCTTGTTATTCCAATTGTGATCCTGATTGGCTTTGATATGTCTGATATTCCTTGAAGACCTTTGCCAGTATTTTTGCCAGCTGATTTGAATAATCCACCATGACTGTGTGCGTATGTTCCAATATTGTTGCATAACGCAGTTTTTGTGACTGTCCCAATACTTTTGCATAACTTTTGTTGTTGTTGTTATTCTCCCAGTACTTTTTGCATATCATTGCTGGGACTGTCCTAATACTTTTGCATATCTCTGTTGTTGTGAAAGATTTGTTGTTCCCATGCTGTTATTTATTTTTATTTTTTGGGATTAAAAATGCATTTGCATTCAACTTCTTTGAGTCTGCTTCATGAAACTGATACAGAAGGAGGTCTACTTCTATTTATCTTTTAAGAATACATGCTTATAGGAAACAATAAAAATAATATATTAGCAATAATATAAAATGGTATAATGCTGAAAAGGTATTTCCATAACAGCATGTGTTGCTGATAGCCTTGTAGGTAACTCGATTTGGATACAATCTACAACCACTCAACTACTCTATGGACTATCAAGAACATCTGAGATATTGACAGCAACCAGTATCTCTTTGAAATAATTCTACAGAACATGTCAATAATTTTTTTGGTTGATGTTTGCAGATAATCTACAGTAAACATGTTACATTATAATACACACGACTGCCAGAAAGCTAGTTGTGTTAAACCACTCTGTTACTGAGAGCAAAAAATTTAATTCTGTTCAGCTGGATGTGGTTCATCCTTGGTGGTGCTATGTCGACATTATCCTGTGGCTCTTGATACACCACAAAGGCTTGTTATTCTGGTCACAGCAGTGCCAGGAAGGTGTGCACCATCTATTTATCCACGTTTGAACTCTGATAATGTGGATTTTATGTATAGTTACTGCTAGTTCTGTTTAGTTTACTTATGGGATGTAAAATCAAAGAAAACTGACCACAAAGCACATATATAGGCAGAAATCCTCCAACGCTGTATTGGTCATTTTCCAACCCCTGTACATGAACTGTAAATTAAACTTCAGGTAAGATTTTATTTTTGGACCAATTTTACAAATTTTACAAATGCACCTAGGTTAAAGAAAATCTGAAACCAGACCTATGCTGCACTGGGCACCAAGAACAATTGCACTCAGATTCAAAACACAAATGTAAGTATGGTAAGTAGCACCAGGGGCGGTTCTAGACCTTTTTTAGGGTGGCTTGAGCCTAACCTGTCCCCCCTGTCTGTGTCTGTGGATGGGAAAGAAAATCGTTTATCAGGTTTTTTTTTTACTTTGCTTTTACGCACGTGCGTTGTAGTCGTTCAAAAGTACATCATCAGCTGTCTGCTTTATTTGAACGGAGAAGCACAGAGTCAGTCAAAGCTGGAGTTTATCTATAACGCTAATCAGCGGAAAGCCGCAAAGACGGCAACCAAAAGCAGTGAAATTTCATTATTTCATTATTATTTATAATTTCATTATTCTTATTACCAGAATTGATAGCACAAACAAAATATTAATGCAAACAATGACTGCATATTAATGCAAAAATGACTGCATTCATTGGACCCACTGTTCGTAGACAATGCACACATACATAAACTGATTTGATTCAAGACTGGCATCATTACATCATGCATAAAATTTTGGTGTCCACTTTTGCCATTTTAAATAATACCATAACTTTTGGCTTACTATGTAGTCATATAATATATAATATAAAACTCTTCTTCTTTTAAATTCTCACTGAGGGCTAAAACACCTAGAGATGAAATCTTAGAAACACCCCTGAGTAGTACCATCCACCGTTACAGTGATTATAACCACTATTCTGTCCAGTCGTACTGTAGTGGCTGTATTTACTGAAATAATTATGTAATTAATTGTTGCTGTGAGTGGCTGATAATTAGATTAGTGATTTTTCTGTGTCTGTAAATAACAACACGGTTGTGGTAAATTGTTTGACATCGAGTGTCCTTTAATTTACTTTATTAATGAAACTTTTACTTCAATTTAAAACTCTATTTGGAATCACGCTATACAATGGCACCCAGATGAGAATGGAGTCCTTTTTAGTTCTGTCGTAAGTTTCTTTATTCTCTCGCTTCAGAGAGTTTCTCCTGAATCTTTGTATCCAGATTTCTGTAAAGCTACTTAGTGACATTATTAAAAGAGCAATAAAACTGTAAAAAGAATAGTTTTGAATTTAAAGATCTGCAATAGCAATGAAAGACAGGTTAAAAGACACATTGATGAGAATGTTAAACATTATGAGGTGAATTTCTGGATTTTACAGCTAGTCATAAACTGAAATGCTATTGTGCTTGCTGTACATATGAATGTTAATCACAATGTTCCTTTACCCCTGGTTTCCTACTATAAAATACAAACAAAATACATTAATCTAACAATAATTAGCTTCCGATTTGGTTGTAAGTTAAACTATGTGATGGTTTAATGAGAAAATTGAGCATATGCATTAATGTTTTCGAGGCTAATAAACTTTATTCAGGGATAATAAACGTTCCTATTAATTTGCCTTCTATAATAAATACTTAATAAATGAAGCTCTACACTTCAGCTAGTTGATGCTTGTGTGAGTTGTGTGGGTGGTTTGTGTGGTGGTGCACTGGGAAGCACGTCCACCTCAAAGCTCCAGGCTACTGGGTTTGACCCTAAGTTTTGGGTGAATGCATGTACTGTATGTTTTCAGTTCAGTTTCAGATCTTCTCCCATGTTTATGTGGGGTTCCTCTGGGTTTTCTGGATTCCTTCCACTGTCCAAGAATATTGGCTTGAATAAATTGCCTTTAGATATGATTTTGAGTGCTAATTTTAAAAGAAATGGTTCTCTTACAGCACAGTATGAAAACGTGTTATGAAAATCTTATACCATAAGACAGCAAAACTCCTCCCTCTTATTTAAGTGTTTCTATCATTTCAGTTTAATTATCTCACAAATTTAAAACCTAAATCTACATATAGGTACAATTCCATTCCAAGTAACCAAGAAATAGCACTGATTTTACCTTACACATTCTTTGAATTGTGAAATCAGTTCATTGCTTTCCAAATGTTCTATATAGAAGATTTGTTTGGCAAAGATTATATTGTTTAAGCACAACAAACCAGGACTTGGTAATGACATACCCAGGAACCAAGATGGATTGGTGTTCTATTAAGATTCTCTCACAAACAATTAGGGGACATAACCAATAGTTTATAAATCACTAGACTTAGGGATGAAGAACACACTGTACATATAAAAAGATGAGCTTTAGTTACATCTGCAAGGTGAACTAAGAAATCAATGTCATGGTCTCAATCCAGCTCAGCCAGAGAGGATAACTAAAGTGGAAGAATCATTTACATTTATAACTCATCCCCGCACTTAAAGAAGGAGAAGTAAACTGCTCATTCGGAAGTCACGGAGTAGGCATGATGGATAGAGATTTATGTAAATTAGCTGTGTATTGAGGGAAATGGGGTTTCATGACTCACACACAGATTTGTGGCACAAGGTCACAGAGAGAATGAACATAAATCTCATTGTGCTAGATAAAAGATACAAATCAATGCCTCTGTTAACTCTTTCATGCATATCCAGTGTATAGGGCATGACTAAAATCACTTCATGTTATCTTCTTGAACTAGCTGGTTACCGAGTTAACATTCTGTACTATTTACTTACAATGTTCTGTCCGCTGGTTGCAAAAAACTTGGTAATGAGGATGTGCCACATGAGTCTTCATATGTGTCATAATCAGTCACCTCATCATGCAATGTAGGTGTCCTTAGGTACAATGATAACTCTTTAGGCATTGCTACATACTCATTTACTATTCATTTCTCCTGTTAAGTCTGGCAAAAAACTACATACTCCCAAACATTCATCTTTACTTTCCCAAAGCCATGTGGTGAAATATGTTATGATGTAATGAGACATTATTGGATACAATTCAAAATGATATATTTGACATAAAAACAAGAGAGCATATCCCTGAGAGAAGATCATACACATAGTGAAGCATGGTGGTGGCAGCATTATGCTATATGTCTGCCTTTCCTTAATTATCTGAACTTTTTTCATGAAAGGTCATGTCAGGGATTGGTCACAAAGGTGAATGCAAGTGCAGATATAGATTATTTACAGTGAACAAACTAAACACAAACTAAATATAACATGAGTAGGATACAGTGATCAACAACAATGACAATAAAAGCTAGATAAGCAGAGCTGTATATGACGTGACTTTACTCTAGTGATCATACTTCAATCAAGTGCAAAATGTTATGTGACAAGAGTGTCATGATCAGCTGAGGTACAAGGCTGATGGAAATCATAATTATAGTAGAGTTTGGTAATGATCTGGCCTGATTTATCTTGGTTTAATTTTTTTTTACTTTTTTTTACTGGGATGTGAATTTTCCTGGGAGTTTCCACTGTAACTAGCTGGCTTGTTAATGTTATCTGATAACTTTGAGGACATCTAGTCTAATGCTACACTTCTTTTTTTGTTGGACAAAGTAATGCATGGAGTATTGACCCTATGATGGATAGTTCAGCTCCCTCAGCTACAATCGCTTTCCGCTCAGTGATTGTGAATATTTCTATGACATGTAGGGATTTAGTTATAACAAATCAATTCTTCCCCTTCATGAAGTCTTTGTCTTTTTGTCCAAATGCAAAATGATGGTAAGATGATGGTATTCATTTATATAGCACATTTTACTGCAATTCCAATTGCCCAAAGTGCTGCACAATATTGCAAAAGACAATAAAGCAATAACAAGCAATAAACAGACCGATTAATACAAAGAAAATTGAAACAGATGAAAAATAAAATTCATAAAAACAAAACAGATAAAAGATAAAATGAAATAAAATATATAAAAACATCAAGAAACTATCTCTAAGCAAGGTCTATTCTCAACGAATGCTAAATTAAAAAGATACATTTTTAACTGAGACTTAAAACCTTCTAAAGTTGATGCCTGCTGAATGTGCAAAGGGAGGCTGTTCCACAGTTTTGGGGCGATGACCATAAAAGCTCTATCGCCCCTAGATTTTTTTGAGGAACGGGGAACTGCCAGTAGAAGTTTATCTCCTGATCTCAGAGACCTAACTGGAGTATGGTCCTTTAAGAGGTTGGTGAGCGATGTTGTGAAATGCTTTAAAAACCATCAATAAAATTTTGAAATCAATTCTATACTCGACTGGAAGCCAGTGAAGAGTAGATAATACTGGAGTTATGTGTTCTCTAATTTTTGTGCGAGTTAAAAACCTAGCTGCCGCATTCTGCACTAATTGCAGAGGAGATAGATTGTGTTTGCTTGTCCCAACATACAGTACAGAGAGTTGCAATAGTCCAGTCTTGAGGTGATAAAAGCATTATGTATGACCTGTAGGTCTTTAGTGTTAAGGATGGGTTACAGCCTGGAGATCAGTCGAAGTTGATAAAAAATACATTTTTTTTTTACATCTTTGGCCCATTTTGATGGGCCAAAGATAATGATCTCAGATTTTTTTCTCATTTAATTGAAGAAAATTGTGCGATAACCAGAGTTTGATTTCATCCAGGCAGAGTACTAAAGACTGTAGCGAGTTCAAATTTAAAATTCAAAAATATAATTGAGTGTCGTCAGCATACAAGTGATAAGAGACAAAGGCGGCACTGAGATCCAGCATAATTAAAACAACAGCCAACCCAGCGTCGACTGACATTAGTAAATCATTTACTACTTTAACTAATGCACTCTCTGTGCTGTGGCCAGCTCTAAAACCAGATCTAAAATTATCTATCATGTCATTATCTAAAATGTATCTAAAATGTCATTTTCAATTAGAAAAGGAGTCATTTGACTTAACTTTTTTCCAATACTTTTGTGAGACATGGTAATTTGGAAAACGGTCGATAATTATTCAGCTCTGTAGGGTTACAGTCAGATTTTTGAGTAAAGGAGAGACCACTGCTTGCTTAAGACAGGGAGGCACCACTCCATTTCTCAGAGAGCTATTTACAATAGATAGAATGCTAGGGCCCAAAATATCAAAAAGATCATTTAAAAGGCGAGGAGGTATAGGATCTAGGGGAGTATATGATAGTTTCATGTGTCTAATAATATCCTGCAGAGCTGGAAGAGAGCCTGAGTCAAAATGATCAAATGTAGAGAAGATTGGGGTGGAAACTGCTAGAACACAATATGAAGGTGTGATATCTTCTCTGATTAATGCAATCTTCCTTTGGAAAAAAAGTCAAAAAGTCCTCACAAGTGTAAAGAGAGGAATCAGTAGAAGTAGCTATAGATGGATTAAGTACTGAATTTATTGTACTAAACAAAGTTTTTGGGTAGTGAGGAGATCTATTTATTAACTCTGAAACATATTGCATTCTAGCAGCTTTAACATCATACTGATATTTCTTAAGGGATACCTGTAATATTTCACATGAAATCTGTAATTTATCACTCTTCCATCTTCGTTCAGCTTGTCTGCAAACCTGTCTGAGAGCCCTTGTACAGTATCATCATTAAACCAATCCTGAGGCAAAGATTTAGGCTTTTTCTTCTTAATTGGAGCGATATTGTTTATAATGTCCAAGCAGACAGAATTAAAAGCAACAGTCAATTTATCCATGTCCATCAAAGGTCCAGCAGTTTCTAGTAACAATGAGATAGGGCTATGTGCATACGCCTCTGCAAAATTATTTGCCATTGACTCAGTCATTGAACGAAAATAGACATCTTTAACTGATCTCTTTGGTGAGGCAACTGCAAATCTAAAAAATACTGGTCTATGGTCCAATATGAAATTTTCCTCTGTAGCCACATCCTTAATAGGTAAGCCCATGGATAAAACCAGGACAAGAGTATGCCCATGACTGTATGTAGCATCAAGAACATTTTGTGTTAGATTAAAGATTAGATTAAATTGGGGCAAGTCGTGGCCTAATGGTTAGAGAGTCTGACTCGAAATCCTAAGGTTGTGGGTTCGAGTCTCGGGCCGGCCACGACTGAGGTGCCCTTGAGCAAGGCACCAAACCCCCCAACTGCTCCCCGGGCGCCGCAGCATAAATGGCTGCCCACTGCTCCGGGTGTGTGTTCATGGTGTGTTTGTGTTCACTGCTGTGTGTGTGCACTTTGGATGGGTCAAATGCAGAGAACGAATTCTGAGTATGGTCATCACTTTAAAAGAGTCAATAAGATCAGAGAACTGCTGACCTAGAGGGTTTGATGAGCAGCACACATGAATATTAAAGATCCCAACGATTAAGAGGTTGTCCGTAATGGGTACGATGTGTGAGAGAAAGTAGGCGAAGTCCTGAAGTCGTTATATTTAGGAGGACAATAAATGAGAGCGCAGTAGAGGGTTTGTGCCAGGCTTAGTTTAAACAGCTGTACCTCAAATGAAGATGCCTTCTGATACAACAGAGCATTTGAAATGGTCTTTAAACAGCGTAGCCACCCCACCCCCCACCCCCCCACCACCCCACCCCACCTCGACCAGACAATCTCGGGGAGTTTAAAATATTAAAGTTCACAGGTAACAGCTCGGGAAGAAAGCAGCTGTCTGTCGGTTCAAGCCATGTCTCAGTTAAAAACAGGAAATCCAAGTCTTTAGAGACCATGAAGTTGCGAAGTACAAAAGTTTTGTTTCTCACTGACCTCACATTTAGCAAAGCAGCATTGAGTCCAATAAGATCCAACGGGCGAAATTGAGGTAATGATGAGTACTGTAAATCCCTTACATAGCGGTGAGCTGACGGTTTATTCCGCTTATGAGGCTTTACCCACACATGCCGAGTAATGGCCAAAGGCCATGCAGGATAGACCGGCCGAAGCCACGACCAAACGAACCGAGCGTCATTCGCCCGGTTTGCCCGTTTATTTTTTGCAATTCTCGCCAACCAGCCCCCACGTTTTCCTCGTCTTTTGTGACGCTTTTTTTTTGTAGAAGGAGCCACTGTAACTGTGGCAGATTTCCGGTGGAATAAGCAGCAGGTGATTGGGGAGGGTAGAAGTTTTGACTGAGGCCCTAATCCCTCAACTGCAATGTTTGAAAGTTGCTCTAAATAAGACTGTCTGCTAAATGCTGTAAATGTCACTTGCTTCTAAACAGTCTGCTTGTTTAAAGAGTATTGAGCTTAATTTTTCAGAATCCAAAAAATGGCATTGTATTACATGTACTGTATGTGAATATAGAGAGGAGGACAGTAACACTACGATAGGGATAAAAAATTATTTAACTGGATAATAAAAATGAGTTTTTTTAACTTTAAATTGTTTTTATAATTAACAATATTAAGATATAAAGTTGAAATATCTGTTGGATGGTGATAGTACAAATACAAGCACAACCACCACATGAAAGTTAATTATTAATTCATTCTTGCTGGGCTTGCAGAATTGCATTGGAAACACAATAACAAGCATGTTGGTGGAAACTGAAGAACCAGGACGAAACCTACAATGAGGGGAGCAGAACATTTGAAACTCTACTCATAACTTAGATCTGAGGCCTCAGCACTACCTGCTTTATCACTGTCTTCCAGGACAGAGGAAGTCCACAAAAAAGAGCCAAAATCCCACCCGTTTTTATTGCTTATGCAGAGTGTTCATTTGCCAGACTGAGAGAAACAACCCATTTTTTTATTTGTGCTACAGTAAATTCAGTGCTGATACGCTGCCATTTTATCCTACCATACCGTGCACATTTCCAGATGTAAGGAGATGTGATCTTCAATACTAGCACACATACTAGCATACACACACAACACTAATGTGTACACTCAGATGTGTTCTTCGCATTCAGCTGCAAAGGTTTTTATATTCCTTTCAATCATTCCTGCATTCTCTATATATCAAATAATCTGGAATGAATCACAGAGTACCATTTACACACATTCACAAACTCATTCACACCTTTATTCAATGTCAGTGAGTCATTCTACCTACCATTATGTCTTTAGGAGACATGAGGAACCTGGAGAACACAGAGGAACCCTATACGGATGTACAGTCCAAGCTCAAGATACCCTACAGCATGGTGCCAACCCCCATGAATCTATATTTAAAACTATATTAAGCAGCCATTTTGCACATGATGGTATAAATGCAATATTGCTGCCACTATAGAGCAAACTTTAAGGTTGTGGTCAGTGATGACGAAATAAATCCGAACTCTCTGCTAAATTCCTTCATTTTTACATGTCGTCCTCTTAAATGTGTCATTGATTTGTCTGATGCCCTTGACTGACTCTTATCAAGGCTCAAGGTTTTGGGTGTATCAGAGAGAGAAGATGATTTAAGGTTTCAAGGACATGAAGCACACACATTCCTCACTCTCACCAGGCACTACCTTTCTAACGTCACTAACAAGCTATATTCTGAGACTAGCCAGAGATAGATTCAGTTTTGGCTAAACAACTTGACCTCTCTCCTCCAGCAAGCAATATATAAAGAAACACACACACAAAGCTTTTTTGAAAGAAGAGCGTGGCTAGAAATAGAATGTCAAAGGTAGCAAGAACTACAAATGTGCTCCTTTAAGAAGACGCGGGAGGATGGTAAAGGATTTCAGATTAGGGCAAATTGACACGATAGTTAACAGCAAGAAATGTTAGATGACTGACATTAACATAACTCTGTCTGTTGAATTAATTGCCATCATTACAGCAAAGATCCTCATACCTGCGAATCAACAAAACTCATATGACAAAAAAGGGTCAAACAAAATTCAGACCACAGTATGGCCAATGGTGCATTTTTGTATGGTAGCGGCAAGTGTGAAAACTATATTATTACTTTTAATCACAGTTCAAAATAAATGGCATGAATCCATCTATCTATCTATCTATCTATCTATCTATCTATCTATCTATCTATCTATCTATCTATCTATCTATCTATCTATCTATCTATCATTATCAAGTTGTTTTTTATATGTAGATCTGATCTCTCTCTCTCTCTCTCGCTCTCTCTCTCTCTGTACACACATATGGAGATTCTGTGACTCAGTTCGATGGCCTCCACAATTTGGCCCTTGTTTAAGGCACTCAGATTATCAGCTTGTGCTTGCCCATTTTTTCTTTTTCCAACACAACTTCGAGAACTGATTGTTCACTTGCTGCATCCCACCTCTTGACAGATGCCATTCTAGTAAGATAATCAAATAACTTGTCAGTGGATTTAAATTATGGCTGATTGGTGTTGATCATATGTATTGGTGATTATAGTAATATAATTGTATAATTGTATATAACTGTGCATTCATTGCTTACCCCCATTTAATATATTGCATATTTTCTTTACATACAATACACCAATACAATATATTTCTTGATTACTATTGTACACACTATGTACATGATCCACAGCATATATAATTCTATTTGTTTAGACATACTGTACTATCTGTACAGTATACTGTATTATATCTTCTAATTTCTTAAATCTTTTCTCATTCTTAAGAGCACATATTGAAATACCTGCTATGATAAGTGTAAAATTAAGTCGGTCATTATTGTCACGTGCTATGCATTTCTGCTGAGCTAAACAAACTGCATAAATAACTTTTTTATTGATCTGCCTAACAAAATTATTATTTTATTATTTTATTATTATTATTTTTAGATTATTTAGTGTTAAAATGCAGATACCAGTTTTCCAGCCTGAAACACGACCTCCATCTTGTATTTCACTATAATGTGCTGATATTTTGGCCACAGCAGCATGCTTATTGTTTAGCGGTGAAGAAGTCCTATCAAAATAGCTTGCATTGAAACTACAACCAGATGACACGCAGCTCTTTGAAAAATTATTATTGGGATGAATGTGTTCTTACAGCTCTAGCACTAGCATGAAAGACTTGTACTAGCATGAAGGACTGTTCAGTGCCTATGAGGTTTCACTGTGTTCCTTCTATCTTTTTACTACACACGCACGCACACACACACACACACACACACACACACACACACACACACACACACACACACATATACATATATATATATATATATATATATATACATATATATGTATACAGTTCCTTGATGATCTTTTATTTTAAATATATAATTATGTATTTTAAATATATAATTATATATTTTAAATATATAATTATAAATTAAATATTTAAATATCTTTATATTTTAAAATATCATAACATTTTCTTTCTTTCTTTCACCATCTAGGATGCAAATATATTTCATTTGAATGCTTTGGCATTTGGATGAGCCATAACAAATGAAAGATGGGACAGCTTAGGAATGAGAAAGTATTTTGATCTTGATAATTACAAATTAGTTAATTGTCTTTTCATATAAGAAGTCATTTTATGAATTTTTTTTTTACGGTAGATGAGAACACATGGATCATGTAACAAGAATGCAAATTTTCCCTTGGGGAGATTTTACAAGTAGCAATCTCATCAAATTAGAAGTAGTTACATAACAGTCCAATACTTGCACACTATGCATCAGTATCAGTACATCCTAAGAACACAATTTTTCTGATTTCTGAATTCATTTTTTCAAAAGAAGCAAAAGTATCTGGGAACAGAATAAAAAAAAAACAGAGTTTGATATTAGTAAAAACTATGTCCTATTTGTTTTTCTGTAATCCTATGGTAGAAAATGCTACCTTAATTTGACTATATTCAAGTTTTACAGAGAGTCTAAGTTAGTTGACTGTGAGAATGTCTGAATCTAATACTCAGATATATATTTTTTAAATAATTGCATCCTGTTAATAATGAAAATGTTAAAATTGTTGCTCAGATTTGAATTTGCAAAATCTTATGAGTTCATATTTATTCAGTTCACTTTTATTTTATTTGTATATCACTTTTAGCAATGATCACAATGGGCAAAATGCAGCTGTATAAAAAAGGTGGAAGAAAGAAAGAAAGAAAGAAAGAAAGAAAGAAAGAAAGAAAGAAAGAAAGAAAGAAAGAAAGAAAGAAAGAAAGAAAGAAAGAAAGAAAGAAAGAAAGAAAGAAAGAAAGAAAGAAAGAAAGAAAGAAAGAAAGAAAGAAAGAAAGAAAGAAAGAAAGAAAGAAAGAAAGAAAGAAAGAAAAACTCCCTGAGAAAATATTAGAAAGAACCCTTGAGGAAAGGAAGCTCATCCTCATGTTATGGATCATCACCAGGCTGCATTTAAATAATGAAATGTTTTTACAAGTTACATGTAAAGATGTATGGGTTCTTATTGCAATGTTGCATGCAGCAAAGTTGTTGTTTTTTCCACGTTTGTTCAAGCCTGTAGAGAACACTAGATATTAAAGGTAACATCTGGATTTTTGTATTGACTTGATCTGTTTAAGTAAAAGTATTATCTTCATTTTGAAACGATTAGCAAGTTGATCTATTGCTCATGGATCGTGATTTGACAGCTCGTTGGCACTAAGGATGGATGTGTATGTGTGTTCATAATATTCTCAGTATGGTTTTAGGACTTGAACTTGGTTTTGTACTTACAGTCTGCTGAACGCGCCGCGCTGCTTCTGCGCCGTGGCTTCAGTCGCGCTGGTGCAGCTGATGGACTTGATGGAGCACCGGCACATCTCGGGACAGACAAAACGCAAACAATCACACTGCCACATCATTACAACGACGATGAAAAGCGATGTCCTCATTCTGTATGCTTGTCTTCGTGTTGTCCCGAATGGACAGGGATCCGATTCTTAATGACACAGTTAAAACAGCTCTTTACCTGATCCTCCTATCCATCCAAAGTGTATTATTAAAGGGAGAAAAAAACAGAAGTGTGAGATGCAAGAGTGAGATATACTGTTATAGAAAAGTGGGTAGAGAGAGAAAAAAGACAGAGGCGATGATGTTATGTGCGCTTGGAGAGAATGGGGACAGGAAGTGTTGTTGAGTCGAGTCGAACAGATTCCCGCTGGTGAGTCGAGTCGAACAGATTCAAACAATTTGACTCAGTGTTGACACCACAGAGAAAACATGGGTTTGAACTGACAGTCACTAAAGCTCATCAAACCCTTTTTTATTTTTATTTTATTTTTATTTTTTTAACCTTTTAATTTTTTTACTTTGGGAATGAATCAAAGCAACCGTGTTTCATGTAGAGGAGTCATTATGTGTTTAACTCAAAGGTGGAACATTCTTAAGTCATTGTGTAAAACTATTATGTGGTCCCATTTATAATGCAATTCAGAATTTCTATCTAATTCTATACTTCTGTGCCATCTCAGGAGCAGCCTTCTCATCACTTCCTATCACTGGAGGATATTATTCCACCACCAGAGACACCAGGCGAGGCCACAGAATGGACAGCACCCAACCCATCACAGCTTGTTTACAGACTACAGAAGTGTAAATTGAACAATTTTATAACTGTGGCATGGAAAAAGTCCCTGAGGCAATATTAGGGGGAAAATAAAAGAAAACAAGAGGAACCAGACTCAAGACAGAACCCCCCTCTGGGTGACACCGGATATATATTATAAATAATTTCTCTTATATTACTGTGTACTATATAATAAAAAAAAATTCAATTACATAACCAAAGAATTGATTTTAGTTTTAAGATGAAGTCTGTCTTGTTGACGTTAATAACAAGACTTAAGTGCAAATCTGCAGTCCAAAGCAGTCCATCCACAGCATGTATCTCCAGGCTGTCCATGTTGGATCGTCCTTAGTAACCAGCCTTCTAGTGATGAGACTCCAAGGATGGCTCAGACAGGTCTAAAGAGCAGAAGGGGATATGATCACTGCTATCTCAGGAGTAGCATGTGTAGCGCTCAACACACAAAGAGAGAAAGAGAAAGAGGGAGAGAGAGAGAGAGAGAGAGAGAGAGAGAGAGAGAGAGAGAGAGAGAGAGAGAGAGAGAGAGAGAGAGAGAGAGAGATCCAACACATACAACTCGCTCTGTCCAGTGAGGTGCAGGACTTTTTCATATAAGGAAAAAATAATGTAACTCTGGGCTATAATTGCAATTGCACTATAGTAATATTTAAAATTTCACTATACAGTTCTCTCTCTCTCTCTCTCTCTCTCTCTCTCTCTCTATATATATATATCTATATATATATATATATATATTTATATATATATATATATATATATATATATATATATATATGAGAGAGAGAGAGAGAGAGAGAGAGAGAGAGAGAGAGATCTGTTTATAACTAGCTGTACATGACTAGAGGCCAATATTCACTGTACCCTACAAACTCAGCTCAGATGGTATCTTGTGAGAAATCAGCTATTTTGATGGATTAAATCATCAGGGATTTTAACTTGCACAATCATGTCAACAGAAATGAAATAAATACATTTAATGTGGGCTGAATGTGAGATATCAGTGTAGAAGAAAAGGCATCTTGGAGTTTTGTGCCAAGTGGCTGTCTACATCTGCTTAGGCCATGCTGACCTAGACTAAGACACTATTTGTTTTCACTCCAGGGCCTGGTTTGTGACAGATAAGCAAAAAGATGCAGTATAATCATAGACTATGTGAGGATTCTTAGCTGATGATGTAACTGACACACAGCTAAAACATATATAACAAGGTCACTTGTGAATATTCTACATAGAAATTCACACAGAAGGCTTTCACTAGTTTTTACAGTCCTTGCTCATGTGGCTATTAATAGTCTACTGATTGGTTCCAAATAGTTGCACGCACATACTGTATACACACACACATAAGTGCAGAGAGTAAACAAAGTTTCCAAAACAACATCATTTGTGCAGCCGATAAACTTTTACCATTTCAAAGTATTTTCTGGATTATTAGAGTAAATGTCCATGTCTACATGCGTATGTTACTAAGGGTTCAAGCTTCCTGGTGCTTTGTTTGTCACATACATATTACATCCATGTGATGTAATGAAGTGAAATGGTGTTAATACTCATCCTAGTGTTCAAAAATAAACAACAGAAAAAAAGAATATAATCAATTACAATACATATAATAAAATATAATAATCATAGAGTAGCAGTCTGTATACTGTAGTATGGCATTGTAATGAGGATGAATAGAATATACTGTAATGGGATGTATACAATTTATTCAGAACTATACAGTGTGCAGTTGTTTTCCTACAATACAAACTGCTTTGTGTCTGTTTGTTCGTGTGTGTGGTAGGAATACTCAGACTTTAAAGTGTCCTTATTCAGTAGCTGAGTTGCCGGTAGGACCCGCAGGCCATGGCTGTTATTTGACTGCTTCACAATTATTTAAATCATTTGACTCCAATCTATTTACAGATTGGATTAAAGCCCCAGAGAACCTTAATCCGTAACTTTTCTAAAGCTATTGTAACCAATACACGTTCAGAGAGAATACACAGAGGGCTAATCATTTTACAGACTAAGCAGGATGCCTATTGAGCACTTTATGCAGCAGTGACACTATTGGTGTACTGACATGCTGTTTAGTAGAATATCGTACAGTTTTAAATGCACCCAATGGAATGGCCAATTTGTTTGTGCTATACACTAACGTGAAATATCAGATATGCGATACCACATCCTGGTTACTTTATCCTTGTCACATATTGTCTTTTTTAATTGTCACTTTCCTAATGCAGACAGTTTATTTCATTTCATAGTCATTTCTGTTTTGCTCAGGCAATAAGCTTGACTTGTGGAATTATTTCCAGTGTTTCTCAAGGTACTTAATGTCATGACGCGGGGTAAGGAAGCGGAGCCAAACGCAGCATAGCAAAACAAAACAGGGTTTAATAACAAAAGAAACACTAAACATGACACAGACTAAAGACAGGACAGGACAACAGTAGATGGCACATTTAAATACAAAAGACAATCAGATACAATTAGGAACGGGTGTGGAAACAGGGAAGAACAGACAAGGGCAGGGCAGAAATGTGACGAGGAACATAAACAAACATGTGGCCAAAGTCCGGGCTGAGTCATGACACTTATACTCCAAACCATCTGCACTCTATTTAAATTTTGTCTTTTTTGTACTCTTGATAGTATTGCATTTGTTACTTGACACTGACAGGAGAAGCTCTTAAAATTTTGTTTTTGCAGGCAGACAATAATTTTTTGCAGGCAGACAATAAAAACTTTTGATTCTATTCATGGCATTTGGCAGACACCCTCATACAGAGCAGCTTATGTTTTTGTCTCATATTTATACAACTAAGCAGTGACCCAGCAGTAGAAGCCAGCTTGTTGGACCTGTGATTTGAACTGACAACCTTCCAATCAGTAATCTAACACTTTAACCAATAAGCTACCATTTAGATCGCTATGAGAGGAGAGAGTACAGGATTTCACCCCCCAATCTTCTGCATGATGAAGTTTTCTTCTGATCTGGATGCATTTCTCTGTAAACTGGCAGACAGAATGTTTCTGTAGACGTCATAGAATTCATTATTCTCCTACCATCATGAGTTACATCATTAATAAAAACTAGTGAACCTGTTCCAGAAGCAGCCATGCAAGCCCTAGACAAGACAATACCTCCATCACAGATAAGTTTGTATGTTTTGGATCATCAGTAGATCCTTACTTTCTCTACAGTTTGGCCTTTTATTCCATGACTTTGCATAGAGGTTAATCGGGATTTCAGGCTCTCAGCTCTGTCACTATTCAAATCATTTCTGTCATCTGCTGCTGTTGTTCTCCTTGGCCAACCTGTTCAGTGTCTGTTTCTCAGAACACCAGTGCTTTCTTTTTTTCAGACATTCCAAATGGCTGCATTGGCTATGGCCAGGACTTGTACAAAGCCTTTGATTGATTTTCCCTCATTTCTCAGTTTCATAGACAGCTGTCTGGTATTCATGTTGGCTTAGCCAACAAATAGTCTAAACAGGTATAACTGAATGTTCTGTGCTATTTGTTGTTTAAACAATTAATCTAACAAGACACACCTATGTAACAAGGAACACCTGTCAGACAAATGTTCCAATATTTCAACTACAAATACAAAATTATCTATGTTCTGGCTTTTAACACCTCTGCATATAAATACCAGGACATTCTAAGCTTCTCATATCTCAGCTTTTGATCTCAAAACCAAAATGTCTTCAGTCTACAGCAGAAACAAATGAATCAGCCTTGCTGTTCCGAAAGTGTCAGAGTGAACTGTATGTCTTACATTAGTTCACTGGCAAGTTGCACAAACTGCTTAGCAACAAAACTATATTCTACTCAGAGAATTTTTTTTGGCAATCAGAGACCAAGACATCAACTTTTGACTAGTTTATGGACCCACAGAGGCAATCCATCAACACACACTCACAAGAATCTGTCTGACCCCTATAAATGTGTCATTACGCTGGAGTCGCTCACAAAATCCATAAACTCAGGTTGTGTAGTTTGCAGTGCCACCATAGACACAAAGGCCAGTTTTTTTGGGTCGCAACCATATTGGGAATACCAATAACACCAATGATCTATAAATGTGACAGAAGATGAAAATCGTTTTGTAATTCTGGGTGACAGCCTCCATCCTTTCTCTGTCTTTGAACCATATTGGGCTAAGATTTGTAATTCTGTTAGCAAACAGTTTGACTTACAGTCTGCATACATATACAGTCTGCCAGATCCTAGGTTCTAGAATTTCAGCACTTCATTACAGCACCCTCATGTGGCTCCCTTCTCATGTGAAGTAATGATTACATAATGAAGGGAATGCACATTTGCATTTATCTGTGTTTATCTTAAACAGTATAATGATTTTTTTTTACATGCATTGATCTAACTTTCATTCTGCAAAATATAATTACTACAGTAGTAGTTGAATGCTTTGTCAAATTCCTGTTTAAAGAGGTGATATGTATTAAAGTAACTTTTATATGAATGCCAGGACCAAAGTATCTCAGCAGACCATTGCTCAGAGCATCACACTGCCTTTCTATAGTGCATCCTGGTTCCAGCTCTTCTCCAGGTAAGCAATGTACATGCATCTGGTCAACCACATGATGTAAAAGAAAACATGATGCATTCCACCTACTTCCACTGCTCCATGGTCCAGTTCTGATTCTCACGCACCCACTCTAGGTGTGTTCATCAAGAGACAGGGGCCAGCATGGGCACTCTGAATGGTGTGTAGGTACGGAACCCCATAAGCAGCAAGCTGTGATGTGCTGTGTGATCTGACACTTTTCTGTCATAGCTAGCATTAACTTTTACAGCAATTTGAGCTATAGTAGGTATTCTCAGAGGTATTACGTACTAGCCTTCATTCCCCGCATGCATCAATGAGCCTTGGGCACCCATGACCCTGTCACTACTTGTCCTTGGAGCACTGTTGGGAGTTACAGACCACTGCAGAACAGAAACACTTGACAAGACCTGCTGATTCAAAGATGCTCTGACCCAGTCATCTAACCATCACAATCTGCGCAAACACACATGTACTCAGACTGTTCAGTGCACAGACTAGAGGTGTAAGAGCTAATTGTTAGTTATTTTTTTCCAAGAGTAGTTAAGGGTTAGTTAAGTGTTCCTGTAAGAGGTGATTCTGCTGTTCGGATTTAGGTTGGAATTTCCTTCCACCACTGAGAGACAATCCGTTTGTAACCTCTAGTATTGGACCTCTCTCATGCGTCACAAAGTAGGCACAGTCAAGCACTGGGTGTTAACTGATTTTAGTTTGTGGAAGGGATCATAATTCTCAAGGAGAATAAGTGTACAAACTCAAACACAGAAGTTTAACAGTTATAGGATTAAAACTACAGAGAGGTAAGCAGAAGGATAATCAGTGACAACATTTGTTTTTTTATTGCAGGAAGACAATTTTGGTCCAGAGGATGATGTGGAACACCCAAACACCTAAATGTTGTACTCTAAGCCATATGGAAGGGTCTTCTGGATAGACACAAGTTTTTTTTTGTTTTCTTTAAAGGAATTATAAGCAATACAGTTTTTACTGAATACTAACAGAAAAAAGTTATGTCCATTTTATATATGTCTTCTGTGAATGCAAATTTGGGACATAGCCATTATGAAAAACACACTTAATCAGTTACATTTATTTTTCCTCTTAAGAAATTGAATTTTTCAAACCTTTCTAACTTTACTGGCAAAAGTCATCATTGCTGGGGTGCAAATACTGGTTAAGGGGCCTTAAGCAACTGCTTATGTGGCAGATGAAGGTGGAAGTATGTGCAGAATTTCTTTAATAAGGAACAAAAACAACACAAAGCTAGGTAGCACAACATTACACTGGAATAAATGTTGAAATACACTTAGACTTAGGATTTACAATAGAACTGCAAACACACTGTGATATAACAAAAACTAGACAAAGACAATGTGGAAAACATGAACTTACAGTAAATAAGGTGAATAATCAGCAAACACAGAACACAGGTGCATACAATGAACAGCAGTCAAAAATATATTAACTCAAATCTGGCAGGAAAGTGTCACAAATAGCCATGACAATGTCATTTATTTGGTTACCTAAAGCCAGCAACTCATGTTAGAGTAAAAAGCAACTGTCACATCAGTACTGTAGTGTGTTACACAACTTATTAACTGGTTTCTCTGTTTTCATTGTCAAGCTTTTTATTACGTTTGCATCTGCTTACTAATATCTTGTCTGGAGCTTGAATGGCTCCCTGCCAGACCACCAGAGGGCGGGCTGGCAGGTGTTTCCTTATTTCAAGAATAGTAGTGTTTAAGTGGGCGGTACTTTGTCCTTACCTGTCTGTAGTTTCCCGCCATCACACCTGTTCATAGTTAAACTAATTAGATTTCCTGTGTATGTACTTATAGTTAAACTTAATTAGATTTCCTATGTATGCCTGTTCTGTTGTCTTTGGGCCTTTTTACACCGTTTTCTCTGATCCGATAGCTATCTGATTTGTTAAAACAGTTCCATTTACATTAGGCCACATAAATGCGTCTTGGCGAATCGGATATCAATCCGATCTTTCTACTCCCGCCCAAAATGCAAATATATTTTACCTCATTTCCGGGGTAATTGAAATGGAACATGCTTTGGTGTATGCGGTTGCAACAAAAAACAGCATAAACTGTTTTCTGCATTTTCGCTGGTGGCAGCAGTGCATTTTAAGATTCAACGAGACACCGACAGTAGTTGAAAGATCGGAGCCAGCACTGGTGGGAAAACATTTTTGTTTCTGGCGCAATGCACGACTCGTGAGTCACCTGCGAGTGACGTACTTCCGTTTGGGAGGAGTATAGCACTGACGTATGTGGCTTGAACAACCACATTCATTTACACCTGTCCAGTTTCATCTGAAATGTGTCCCAGACCACCTCCTGAAGTTGTTTGAACGATCGGATTTATATCTGTCTCTAAACTGTTTTGGAGGGCATTTAGACATGGTCTTTTTATGATCGGATAGCTATCGGATCACAGAAAACACATGAGGTGGCCAGGTGTAAAAACCCCCTTTGTGTTTTGTGAGTCTGTTGCATGTTCATGTGGCACGGTTGAATGAGTTTACATGTTTCAATGTAATATAATGTAATGTAATGTCATGTCATGTCATGTCAGGTTGACCTGCGTCTCATGATTTTGTTTACATTTTGTTTATAGCTTTTATATTCATTAATGTTTTCTGTGCATCCCTGCATCTGGATCTATTTGCCATTGTGGATGCTCCAGAACTTTACATATCTGACCTAAAAATTCTGGTTCCTGAAAATGTAGCAGGAATTGATGGCACAGTTCTGCCTACTTATGGAACGAACAACAGAAGCTGCTCAAAGCAAAACCAATATGTTGCTAGGCTTTAGAAATATTTCGGGGAAGGGAATAGTTAGTGTGTTGTACAAGCTTAGAGTTTTGAACAGTTTTGGCACACAAGGGATGGCTAGAGACAAAAGGTGAACAAAGACTCCAGCAAAGCCCAAATCAAAGGCAAATGGGTCAGCTTTCCCAGCCAAGCTCAAGCATAAACCAATGGGTCATCCTCCCCAGCCAAGCTTGAACCAGAAACCAATGGGTCATCCACCCCAGCCAAGCTCGATCCAGAAACCAGTGGGTCAGCTTCCCCAGCCAAGCTTGAGCCAGAAGCCAATGGGTCATCCTCCCCAGCCAAGCTTGATCCAGAAACCAATGGGTCATCCTCCCCAGCCAAGGCTCGAGCCAGAAACCAAAGGGCCAGCTTCCCCAGCCAAGCTTGAGCCAGAAACCAATGGGTCAGCCTCCCCAGCCAAGTTTGACCAGAGGACTACAATCTATCCTCCAAAGCCAAACTCTGGTCACTTGACTCACTGATTGCTCTAAACTGTCTTGTACTTCACTATTTAATTATATTAATTTCTTGTGTTGCATCGACAAGCTTCTGTTGCAGTTCACTATGTTTACACTTAGTACTGTGTATGTAGTAGCTGTTTTTAAATTTAGTGAGTGATCCTTGTTTCTGCATTGATTTGTTTTTCATTTGTTTGAACCCTGCATTTGAATCTGCTTACCAATATCTGACAAAAATATGACTAACAAAATAAAAAAGTTGCCCTAGCCTCAATTCCTTCCCGCTTCTGCACACCGATTTCTTACGTGTCTAATGGTCTCCCCTATTTATCCCGGCATCCTCGTCATCATGTCTTTCTGTTCTTTGTTTGGTGTCTCCATTTTGTTGTTTTTGAGTTTTGGTTTTTTTCTTTCACATTTGCTTAAACACTTTTAACCTCAATTACTATGCAGGTTTATAAACCTCACAGGAACTTTCACAATTCAACCACTTCTGGTGGTTGTAATATTGTCTTTATGGAACAGTTGTTCTGGCACTTCCAGTCCAGATTGATCTGTCTCATTGTCTCTGGGATGCGAGAGTGCATTCTGTGATTGAGTGTCTGCAGGATCAAATGTTTCTGTGTTTTTGTGAATTGTTTTCCCACAGGTGTTGCCTGTTGCGATGAAGCTGTTATTCTGCTGCACTGACAACACTGTATGACCTTGACTCATCTTGTTTTGAAAAACTGAGACCTGGCTGCCACCCTTGA
This sequence comes from Tachysurus fulvidraco, assembly GCF_022655615.1. Lineage (NCBI taxonomy): Eukaryota > Metazoa > Chordata > Actinopteri > Siluriformes > Bagridae > Tachysurus > Tachysurus fulvidraco. The sequence continues at coordinate 7,502,619 of NC_062521.1, read as the reverse complement.
GTCAGTATCAACGTGTATTGTACAGTATTTCCTGCATGTAACTCTGGCAGGCATTTTGCTCCTACACTGTAGTAACATTCTTGATTCCTTTGCAGAGTTGGTGTTCCTCATGACAACCTTTGCGAATAGCTGGTCAGAGAACTTGATATATGGTATATCACTGCATTGTCTGTGATATTCAACACCTTTGGGAACTTTAACATAAAATCAACAATCAAGAGGAATGACTCACCTCTGATTTCAAAGATGTCAGCTGCAACTTTCAGCCAGGAGAGCTCTGGAATTTCATGAGAGATGAGTGGCTCTTTCTGGTTCTTGGGCTGGAACTTTTGGCATGTTGGCAATGGCGTAAGTTTGATTTTGACATTGGTGGGGACATAATTTATTTGACATTGGTGGGGACATAATTTATTTGACATTGGTGGGGACAACATTCCCCTTGTTTTGTGCATAAAACTGTTGTTGTAAGAATACTTTCTTACTCACATACCGGTAGCCTGCATAAACACGTTGCATATTGCTTTATACAACGGAATATAGCTGCAGCCGCCCTCAATTAGCGAGAAAGACAAAGCCAATCAAACAACGACATGGGTTAGAGAGGCAGGACTCAAAAAAGGCAAAGACCAATCCTTTTAGAGAGGTAAGTTACAGAGGCGGGATTCAATGCAGGGGGTAAATCTGTTAACCGTTTGTGTTCCACAAGTTGCGCTATTTTTTTACAGAAAGCCAGAAAGTTGTAAAATATTTTCATCTTATTTAATGATTCCTGGATAAATGTTAAATGAAATAAGTAAAAAAGCACAAGACATAGACGGATATCAGTGGTTATGTATAAATATATATATGCTTGGTTGAATTATTGCTAGGGACAATTGAATGTTCCTTGGATATAGGTAGGTACATGTCCCTACCGTCCCTACCCAAATCGATGCCCTTGCATGTTGGACAAGTCTTGACCATTTGTTCTATTTGTTTGGTCATTCCAGGCCAATACATAAACTTCTGGCATGTGCGTTGCGTCCCTTGATGTTAGATGTGTAGTCGCTTTAGCATCTCTGATCTCACTGATTAGCAGAGGTGTCATGTAACGAAGTACAAATACTTCATTACCTTACTTAAGTAGAAATTTTGAGTATATATACTTTAATAGATTCATTATTTTTTAGCAGACTTTTTACTTGTACTCCTTACATTTTCACGCAATTTTCTGTACTTTCTACTCCTTACATTTTAAAAAGAGCCTTGTTACTAATATTTCATTCTGGCTTGTTTTCATTCCGGCTTGTCATCATTCAAAAAAATCTATCAAGATAAATCGCGCCATCCGGATAGAGTGAATTTGACTGTGGTTGGATGAGAAGTATAAACATATACCATTCCGACACCCTATTGGTTTGTATGCGACCCATCGCACCTGCACATGACACAAATCACGTCACACTTCAGTTACCCAATGCTGGACATAGCAGACGGAGCCAAGTACGAAGGTGTCTGTGGCAGAGGCTCAAAACTCAAACCAAATGTCTCAACAACCAGCCCCAGCCCCAGTGAGGAAGTTGGTAGCCAGGAAGACCAACCAACCCCAGAACTTATAAATTTCTGGCCGTGCCTGGAAGAATTGTTTGAAATGGTTGGATGGAAAAATAAGTCATTGCACATGCGCTGTAAGCTATGCACACAAAAATACCACGAGCTAATGGCTTTCAAAAACTTGCCGTCTAATTTAAAAAAGCATATTGAGGTGAGCTGAAATTTTATCATCAGTCAATTATTAACAGATTTGAAATTCGATTTTAGCCAAATGTTTTCTGAGCTTAAATTATTGCTATAATTGTAAGTCAATTGTGCAAAGCTATACTTTTTGTTATTTTCAGTCGATTATGGACAATATTGTAGTTACCTAGAAACGTACTGTACTAATGATAAATTTGCAGTGGTTGCTGCTACCAGTAGGCTATGATTCAACATTGCAAACTGGTTTGGTGGCTCTGTGTGAGATTTGAAATTCAACTTTAACCAAATGTTATCTTATATTGTTATCCAAATGTTAGCTTATATTGTTACTATATGCAATATTTGTAAGTTAATTGTGCAAAGCTATAATCCACAGCTGATTGATAAGGTACGTACTAAAGATAGTCACGATCCTGTCTGTGTATGAGAGTGCACATACGTGCCTGTATGGGGCCCTATGGGTCCTTGTAAAGAAGTAATAGGCTCAACTATTAGCCAAATGCTGTTTAAAATGATTTTACTGCTAATTTTCAGTCATGCCAGCAGCTGCTTGTGGTCCTAAAACAGCTTTAAAGGGATATCCATCCATCCATCTTCTACCACTTATCCGGGGCCGGGTCGTGGGGGCAGCAGTCTAAGCAGGGACGCCCAGACTTCCCTCTTCCCAGACACTTCCTCCAGCTCTTCCGGGGGAATACCGAGGCGTTCCCAGGCCAGCCGAGAGACATAGTCCCTCCAGTGTGTCCTAGGTCTTCCCCGGGGCCTCCTCCCGGTTGGACATGCCCGGAACACCTCCCCAGGGAGGCGTCCAGGAGGCATCCGAAACAGATGCCCGAGCCACCTCAGCTGACTCCTCTCGATGTGGAGGAGCAGCTGCTCTACTCTGAGCTCCTCCCGAGTGACCGAGCTCCTCACCCTATCTCTAAGGGAGCGCCCAGCCACCCTGCGGAGGAAACTCATTTCGGCTGCCTGTATCTGGGATCTCGTCCTTTCGGTCATGACCCAAAGCTCATGACCATAGGTGAGGGTAGGAACGAAGATCGAATGGTAAATAGAGACCATCGCCTTGTGGCTCAGCTCTTTCTTCACCACAACAGATCGGTATATCGACCGCATCACTGCCGAAGATACACCAATCCGCCTGTCGATCTCCCGCTCCATCCTTCCCTCACTTGTGAACGAGACCCCAAGATACTTAAACTCCTCCACTTGAGGCTGGAGCTCTTCACCAACCTGAAGGGGGCATGCTACCCTTTTCCGACTGAGAACCATGGCCTCGGACTTGGAGGTGCTGATTCTCATCCCCGCCGATTCAAACCGTCGGCTGCAAACCGTCCCAGTGCACGCTGAAGGTCCTGATTTGAGGAAGCCAGTAGGACAACATCATCTGCAAAAAGCAGAGACGAAATCCTGTGGTCCCCAAACCAGACTCCCTCCGGCCCCAGACTGCACCTAGAAATCCTTAAAAGCTTAAAAAGCTTTAAATCTTTAAAGCTTTAAAGGGATAGTTCACCCAAAAAATGAACACAAAAGAAGATATTTGACTTTTGAATTCCTTAGTAAGAAAACAAATATTTAGGAAGTACTGTGATAAATGATGAAAATATTTTGATAAATGATGGTAAGCACACAGTTGATGGTACCCATTGAATTCCATCATTTGTTTTCCTACTATGGAAGTCAATGGTTAAAATCAGCTGTCTGGCCTTCCATTACTTTTACTTTTATACTTTAAGTAGTTTTGAAACCAGTACTTTTACACTTTTACTTGAGTAAAAAGCTTGAGTTGATACTTCAACTTCTACAGAAGTCTTTTTAAACCCTAGTCTTGCTGGTCCTAGTAAACCCTAGTCTTGCTGGTGCTTTGCTTAGTGGTTTATTGAAGATAACCTCCAGTGGCTTATGGACTGTACTATCACACTGCATCCTTACACATACTGATGGAACATTTTGGTCGAGAAGACAATCGCCAGTAGCTCCGTTTCAATCTGGGCAGAGTTCTTTTCTGTATCCGTTAGAGCCCTGGATGCATATTCTATTGGTTGCCTCTCTTGCAGCAGATATGATCCTAAGCCATCTTTGGATGAGTCTGTTTGTATAGTGAGAGTTGTGTTGGGGTCATAGTACCTGAGAACCAGTGTGTTGGTTAGTGACGTTTTGAGAACAAACATTGCCGTGTCATGTTCCAGTTCTGGTCTTTTCTCAGCAGTTGCCTGAGAGGTGCTGTGAGTGATGAATTGCCTTGGATAGACGAGGCAAGATATCATATCATACCCAAAAGATGCTGTAGTGAATGACTGTGAGTGTTGGCATGCTTACCACTGCCTATATATTGCCATGATCTGCTCTCACACACCGTGTGGCGTTATCACATGAAATATACTTTGTCCACCTTGTACTGGATTTTGTCGAGATTAAATTTCACATTGTATTTTCTTGCTCTCTCCATAATTTCAGCAACAATTATGTTCTTGGCAGCTGCAAAAATTCTGACAAAACAATGCAGAAGAGCTGAAGGCCACTATCAGAGCAACCTGGGCTCTCATAACACCTGAGCAGTGCCACAGACGGACCGCCTCCATGCCACACCGCATCGCTGCGGTAATTCAGGCAAAAGGAGCCCCAACTAAGCATTGAGTGCTGTACATGCTCATACTTTTCATCTTCATACTTTTCAGTTGGCCCAGATTTCTAAAAATTCTTTCTTTGTATTGGTCTTAAGTAATATTCTAATTTTCTGAGATACTGAATTTGGGATTTTCCTTAGTTGTCAGTTATAATCATCAAAATGAAAAGAAATAAACATTTGAAATATATCAGTCTGTGTGTAATGAATGAAAAGAATATAATATACAAGTTTCACTTTTTAAATAGAATTAGTGAAATAAATCAACTTTTTGATGATATTCTAATTATATGACCAGCACCTATATATATATATATATATATATATATATATATATATATATATATATATATATATATATATATATATATATATATATGCAATTGATAATAGCCTTGCAATTAACTAACGCAGCTTTATCATACTTGCTAAAAAGTCCGGGCTGAACAAAATTTAGCACACAAATTGTTCAGAAGTGTGGTCATGTTCAGCTCATAATTTACATAAATTTACATACATTTACATAAATTTACAAGCTGTTCTCTCTTAATAAGTACATGAGCATAAAGTAAAAAGTAACGCAGGTTTACACAAAGGTAGCTAAAAAATATAATTAAACGGTCCACATGGATCCACTAAACATTAAATTGCGTTTGTTCCGAACCTTCTGAATGAATTTCTGACTCTTTATCCGAATCGTTAGGAGTTTGCGCTAAGCTGACATCATCATAAACACGGAAGTAAAACGGCAAAAAAAAAAAAAAAAAAAACCGTCGGTAAAGTAAAGCGAACATCTCACTGCTGTCTTCTCCCAGGGCTGTCCACATGACACCGAAATATTTCGCCTCCAGCCTTTCCAGATATCTTGATGGAGATTTCTGGAAGACAAAAGATATCCTCCGGGAGGAAATTTCCGCTTGTGATGTGTTCCAGAGAAGCAGGTACGTACTGTATGCAAGCAGTGTGTAGAGGAGCAACAGTGTCGTTAATAACAGAACAGTCGCTTATTGACACATGGATAGTTTAGTCTCAGCTCTATCATATCGTAATGTATGGAAAATGACTATGATCTTTATAAACAACACAACAACTCTCACAGCTCAGTCACATTAGCTTGCAGCAGTGTACAGTAAATGGGACAAATGCTGGATGAATAAATGAATGAATGAATGAATGAAGCCTTTTTCATTCAAATGCCTTGTTTTGCCTTGTATTTAGCTACAGCTTGACTCTGGAGCAGATCAGAGAGTTAACTGCACAGAGGTTGCACTTTGTCTTGAAACTACCTCTAATGAAACACCATCTGGATGATCAGGTGAAGGAACAATGGCCATTTATACACCGAACATTATGGACTATAACATGAGCAGCAACTTTTTTTTTTTGTTCTTTATAGGTGGCTGGAAGAAAAAAGGGGTTCATAAGCAAGAGCCTGTGCATCACAGAGATGATCTGTTCTGCAGATATGGCCACTGGAGTAAAGGTGATGCTTTTTAACATTTTTAATATACTGTGTCGCAGGAGTTCTTTGCATTGCGTCACACTAATTGCTTCAAACTCAACCACGGGGGTCTTGATAATTCATCAATTAGTGTTCAGATTAGAAGAAAATGGAAGTCTGTTGGGGTTGAGAACATATATTGTAATGCAGACACCATCATACCTAAATTTGAGACACTTGAGTAAAATGTCTGCATTCTGTAGCATTACAATTTCCTAACAATCCTTGATTTACACCAAGGGCATGTAATGGCTAAATGTCAGGCTAGATGATGTTTGGTGCTCTGTACTACACGTAATATTGCTTCACTAAGTGTTACAAAAAATATGTTGTTATACGCTACAATCAGATTTGATTATGTAAATTTGATGAACTGTATTGTGTATAACAACATATTTTTTAGGTGTGTCCACAAAACGTAATTATATATCCATATTACATAAAGTAATAATTTACATAAAATAATTACGTTTTGTGGACACCTAAACATGGTTCCTCCTCAAACTGTTACCACAAATTTCTAAAAACACTACAATTTCCCTTCAATGAAACTAAGAGGCCTGACCCTGTTCCTCTGTGCACAAAACAAGCTCCATGATGACATGATATGCCAATATTGGAGTGGAACTGGACTGTCCTGACCTCAACCACTGAACACATTTAGGATGAACTTGAACACACACTGCACTCTAGACCTCACTAATGCTCTTATAATGAAATTCAGAAATTTACACATGCAAACTCTAAATCTTAGTGGAAATCCTTCCTGACAGAGTGAATGATGATATGGATATATATATATATAAAAAAGCTAACACTTTTTTTTTTTATTTGTTTTGAAAGCACATATGGGCATGATGAGGTGTCCACATACATTTGACCATAGAGTGTATCTATCAGGCTACAGCATCAAACCTGGAAAGTAGAATTTAATGTGTGGTGGTGTGCATCCACCTTTACATATTGTAACGTACTGTACATGTGTGTCCCAAGCGTTTCAACCGGCATGTTTAGTGGTGGCTTATTTGCATATTCTGAATGTATTTGCATTTCTTTGGTTGGTGGAGATTCAGCTATGTGATATTACTGTACCTATTCTTCTAACCAACAGATGGGAGTTGTGTGTGGACTATATGGTGGGGCTGTTACCAACCTAGGCAGCCCAGAGCAAGTGAAGAAATTGTATGTGCCTGTCACAGTGAGTGTCAAAACACCTCATATTTTCCTGCTTGACAAGTAAATTGGTTTGTCTGGGTTTCACATTTAAATCTTGGTAGATTATGGACTATAATCTGTTGTGATTGGGGTAAAATGGTATTTATGAGATTTAGAGACTCCACTGTTCTATTGTGGGATCACAGATACCAACTTTGCTGGAGCTTTACCATTCTCTTTTATATGTTCTCATACTGTACATACATCAGTTCTCAACACTGATTATAATAGTCATGCAAGATATTAATTTATTTCATATGTATGTTGAAGGACTTGAGTTTACAAACTAGAATTTTGTGGACAGACCTCATGATATGAGTTATTTGTCAGGTTTGGTGCGAAAGGATATTCAGGATATTCAGTTTATTTTAAGTATGCATGTAAATAAACAATAGTGACATTTTTAAATAATAGCTCTAGTACTACAATTGCTAATAAATGCCAGTTAACATTTTCTGTAGCATGAAATGAAATAAAAGCATTTCTTTATTAACAATTGTAAACTCTATTGCAATAGTAATATTCCATGCCTTTATTTCTATAAAGGTATAACCCCAAAGATCAGCTCCACTTGTAATAAATAAAACAACAACCCCTGGACTTCTGTCCTTCCCTCTGTTGTACTTCACTGGATATCTGTTCTTCACAGAGAATTCTATGACAAAAAGATCCTTCAGTAGAGAACTGTGTTTGTTTTGATTGCATACTTCAGAACTTTGAACTCCAGATATTACGGTTACTAAGAAATGCCAATTCTCTGCTCATGTTACATGTACAGTCAATATTTAAACAGTGACAACGTTATTGTTCACTAAGTTCATCTGTGTACCACAGTACATCACAGCTGGAATAATCAGAATAGACATGGAATTAAAGGTGTAGGAATGTAAAAGTAAATGGACAAACTTTCGGTTATATCAAATTTTCAATTATATTAAAAAAAATAAATTATATTAAAACTTTCAACAATTTTAGAATAATTATCCAACACTTGACTTCTTTTGGTTTATTTGAGTTGCCCAACCCAAGGGTTAGGGTAAGGGTTAGTGTTAGGTCGAACCCTCTTTTGGCACATTGAACTATGGGTTTTATTGTTTATTTCTCCAAGTCTCCACCTTTTAACACAGATTTTAACTTCACATTTGAGGTCTTGACACCATCATCTAAACACACGTCAAGCACTTTTTAAGCCTGAACGGGAAAAGTCACTGGTATCAAATATCTATAAATAAGGGTAAAGGTTTTTAGAGGATCATCCCTACTTCTCTAATCATACTTTTAAACTTTGTGCTCTTTTCTTTTTGTCAAAAGTGTTGCAAAAGAAATACACACCATATTTCAAGCTGTTAACCACCATAGCCATCCTTGCTACTGCTGGCATTCCTCTAGGGTCTCATTATTCAACTATTAAATCTTCTGTGTGCCTTATGTTCAACTATTAAATCTTCTGTGTGTCTTATGCTACACCATATTGTTATTCTTATTCACAAATTGAATTCTCTATCCCCTATTGAATTCTCAATTCTGATTAGTCACAAGGTATTTCTTTTTTTATAACAGCGGCTCCAACAATATTGGCATCAGAAAGGCAAATCACAGGTTTCCATACTGTATATTTATTTGCTTGTTCTGATAAGTTTTTATTTCTTTAGTAACTTCCATTCACATAGAGTTCTAGAGACAAACAGGACTTTGCTTATTTATGTCTGATATTAAGTGCAGGCTGTACCTGTTTGGTACGTTATAGTTGTAGTTATACAAACAAAGAGTGGCCATTATCCAACAAATCTACATATGATCGTCCACAGTTTGCTTTTTTTTATTGATTTGAGCTTTAACGTATAACTGTTTAATCCAAATTAGTTTGTCAGAGTGCATGTAAAGAGCTAATTAACTATTTGGCTGTTACTTTTCGTTAAATAGAGAACTTTATATATAAAAAGGAATATATATATACTATTCATTTTTGGACACCTGATCATTACACCTGTATATGGTCTTTTACAAACCATGTTCTAGCATGACAATGCACCTGTGCACAAAAAAGAGCTCCATGAAGACATGGTTTGCCAAAGTTGCAGTGGCAGAACTGTGCAGAGGCATGAACTGAACCCCACTGAACACCTTTGGGATGAATTGGAACACTGACTGATCTCCAGACCTCCTCATCCGATGTCAGTTCCTGACCTCAGCTGAATGATCACAAATCTTTACAGTCATGATCCAACATCTAGTGAAAGCCTTCCCAGAAGAGTAGAGCTTAATATAACAGAAAGTCCCATTTTACTGTCCTCATTTAGCAGATTTGCAATGGGGTGTTCAAAAAGCACATATAAAGCACATATGCTGGTCAGGTGTACACAAACATTTACCCATATATTATTTTAACTACTTGCAATGAAGTAATCTACGTCAACGTACATATAAGCACAAATTGTATAACTTGAATTGGTAATAATTCAAATAATAGAAAATCCAACTCATAGTCATTCATACCTTCAGATAAAAAAGTAGGAATAATGACTCAAAACACATCCTTTATTTTAGAACTATATTAATTTAATTTGTGTGAAGTGCTGCTTTGGATTTCGGAGCTGGATTTCAAACCACACAACTGAATTATTCAAAGATGGATGTCCAGTAAAATCATTAATCAATTCTCTCTATTAAGGTATTGATGAAATAGCCCTGATCGTGTCACAATTCTCTGGAAGAGTCTTGGACTGGACTGCCAACAAATGTTTCTACATCTGGAGCAGATGTATTCGGAGATGTATTGATCATCCATTGTCTGGAGTGACTTTTTTTTTAACTATAAAAACAGCTTCACAGAAATAATGGTTGTAGATTTGGCAATGAGTAAAGCTGTCAGTGGAAGAACAATTCATGCCCTGAGAAGAGAAGGAACCTGAGAAGGAACCAGGTTTGGTGGAGAAGCCACATTAATGACAAACAATACTAAATGCTGAACACTGAGTCGAATCAGAACATCAATGTTTTCCGGAACTTTCTATGTCCGTGACATCTCAGGTCTGCAGATCTGCATCTTATCTAAGAGAGAATGTTTTTAACAAAATGGTTGACTAAACACATACGTTTTAAACCTAGATATAAGAACCGAGACTGTGTCTGTGTAGTGAAACAAACTCTGAACTGTTGTAGTATCCATTATTATAGTTCCTGAGTAAAAACCTGCGTTATTTGATTGAAAAAGAAATATAAATTCTGTGTTGTGGGACCATTCCGTTTTTTTTTTTTTTTTTAAAGTCGTTAGTTTGTCAGTGATGAAATTGGTGCAATGTGGTCACTATTACTGGTCACTGGTTCTATTATGAAATTAACAGTGTTTTATTTATGCACCTAATGGAATATCCTCACAGCAATGTAACAAAGCTATTGCGATGAATGGGAGATAATATCCTAGCAACATAATCTTTATGAGCTAAACATGATAATCACACCAAGACGTGACGTTGTGACGTGACATACTGTACAACTAAGTATGGTGACCCATACTCAGAATTCGTTCTCTGTATTTAAGCCATCCAAAGTGCACACACACACCCAGTCAGAGTTATTACATAACCATAGAGTTTATTTGTAGTTGTTGGCATCCACTGATTTTATTTATTTCTTTACTTATTCTTCTGCTTTTATTAAGCTGGAGTCTGTCATGTAGTTTTACTGAAACCTAAAGCGGTGTGTATTCAGTATAGTAACGGAGCCATAACACAAGTAGCATATATAGAAGAAATGATCAGCGAGTCTAGAACATGGCCTTATACAATCATTAACATGAACGAACAGAGAGCAGTCAGTCAAATAAGACCTGAGTCAGGAAAGAACCATTCCCTTAACTACACCAAGATGTTGGAATAGATCATTTTAATAATCTTTAGCCTAAACTGGATGAATGGAAGTATTAGTGTTTGCTTACATTTGTCTCTCTACTTTTCCTACTCCACTGCTTTAAACGATGAATATTGCAACATACATAGCTTTATAGAAATATATACATTTAGGATATTAATCCAAAAATTGTTATTTTTCTCTAATGAGCAAGCGAGACGTGATGGTCTCAAAACTGAGTAAAAACTCCCTGGAGTGACCTGAGGAAGAAACCGTAAGAGGAACCAGACTCAAATTGGAACCCATCCTCATTTGGGTGACACTATAGAGTGTGATTATGCAACTGTTGCTCATGGAGACTTGAGACTTGCAACAGTTGTTCATGGCAATTGCAATCCAAAGCTATCTTTTTGGTGGTTTAGTGGTACTATCCACAGCAACCCCATGTATCTCCAGGCTGTTCATGTGAAGGCATTCTCAGTAGCAGTAATCAGCCTCCAAGTGATAAGACTCCAACCAGAAGTTGGGCATCAGGATAGATCAGACAGTCTAATGTCTGGTCATGTCTTATACAGTACTCTATGGCTCTAAACTGTCTTTACTTCATGTGATTTCCTGACCCCAAATCCAGTGTGTCCAGGAGATTCCTAGGACATAGAGGACCTTTGACTTTTTAGGATTTATATTATTACTTTCTGGCCACAAGCTAACTGCATTTCACTGAATTTGTATGTGAACACTACAATGACATTTGAATTTGATTTGATCTGAACTGATCTGATGAACCTAGACATTGTGTACACATGGGGAGTGAAACATATCTTCTAAAAAAACAAACCAATCAACAAAAAACCCATCAACATTAACGGTTGTGTTTGAAATAACCACTCGATTTTCTTTTCTGCTTAATATTTACCATTTTTGCTTTTACAGACATGTAATGAGCATTGCTGCTTTACAAGACTTTAACAGAAATCCTTGATTGGACAAACTGTTGTTGCCCCCGCTAGGGACTTCGAAAATCACTGAAATCACTAGAATATGTAATGACTTGCTAAAAATAATTGACTACATTTTAGTACATTAAATGTGTGAAAATCGATATACAAATCTTGATATTTGATAGTCGAGATATTCTCTACACAGAAACATGGGGTCAGCAAACAGAAACATGGGGTCAGCATAATATGTTGTCATCCGGAAAAATGTAATTATATCTGAGTAAACATTATTTGCAGTCAGCCTGGGGAATATACTCTTGCTTTGTCATGACCTATATTTCTATAACTTACTAATGACTGTTTTTATGCAGCTTAGCATATGTTAAGTTAAAATCTGTCTTTTTTTTTTAGGAGTTGGAATTCACTGGGATGTTTGCCATGACAGAAAGAGGTCATGGGAGTAACGTTCGGGGGATACTCACGGAGGCTCACTATGACCCTTCAGCGCAGGTAAATTCCTGTTGGAGTTTGTTCACTGCGCTCTGTATTTTCTAAGCGGTTGGACTAAAACCTGCCTTCACATGCTGTCAGAATGATCGTAAACAACAGTTTCCCACTAGAAATTTGGACCTCTCAAGTTGTAATTACAACTGCGAAACATTTCTATACCCGAGTTTCTGAGATCGGACCAGAGTCCTAAACTTTCAATGGAGAAGGAGAGTAGAGTTTCTGTTTGGAATTAAAGATGTAATTTGTTACTCTTGCTTCTTTTGGTTATTTTCATTTATGTAAATCAGCAACAGCGCTTTACATGTTGTACAAGTAGCTTGTATTTGACCAAAATTCCAAATAGTGTTAAAAATCTGAAATCTGTCTGAATGAACCTGGCGCCATGTTTCATATTCACTGCATGTGAACACGGCATAGTCGTAAATATTACTTCAGGAGAAGGAAGCAGGATCACTCTGAGAACATATACTGTAAAGGCAGCATAATACTCAAAGTTGATTTTCTTCTTCTTAGAAAGATAGAAATGTATAAAATAGCATTGATGTTTATAGATATGACCCAGAGTAATCTAATATAAGTGTGAACAGCTCTGGTTTAGTTTGCCTTTATCATCACTGATTGTTTCTCCTTTGAGTTAACAGGAGTTCGTTATTCACACACCTTGTGAAAACGCACAAAAGATGTACATTGGAAATGCAATGAAAGGAAACTATGCTGCTGTCTTTGCACAGCTCATTATCAACGGAGAATGCCACGGTAAGTACAACTGAAAAAGTGCATTGTGTGTAACTTTATTGGAGGATCATTGTCACAAACCATTATATTATATCCAACTCAGGAATCAGTTGCCACCATTTAAAAAAACACATGGGTACTCTGGTTTCCTTCCCCGATACAAACACATGCGTTGTAGGTTGATTGGGATGTTTAATCATCCGTAGCGTGTGAATAGGAGTGTGAGTGTGTGTATGTGATTGTGCCCAGCAATAAACTGGCATCCTGTCCAGGGTGTCCCCTGAGTTGTGCACCAGGTTTCCTTGGATACACTCCAATTTCCTCGTGACTGAGTAGGATAAGCAGTGTAGGGATTGGATGAATGGAACGGACAGACGTATGGAGCACTCACATTTTCCATCCATGCAACATATCCAGAGTGCATTTTTTTGTTCTTATTTGCTTTCAGGTCCACACTGCTTCATTGTACCCATTCGAGACCAGAACGGGGTCATGTGTGTAGGAGTGACTGCAGTTGATATGGAACATAAAGAAGGTGGGAGAGATTGATATCATCTTACAAAGAAACACTAACATTTCTTCTGAGAATGCTCTGAAAGTGTTCTGGTGTTTTTTGTGCACTTATCAAGGCCTACATGGGGTTGACAATGGTATTTTGATATTTGATCATGTGAGGATACCACGGGAAAACCTGCTACACAAGTAAGTAAATTCAGCTGCATTCTTTATCATGATTATTAACCAGGACTTGGTGTGGATCAGAGTTAGACTATCAAATATAGAGAATACATGAATGGGCTGAAAGTATGTGGAAATCAGCCACATTTGCATTTTTATCAGACAAATTTGGTCCGTTCAGCTGACGCACCCTTTTGAATACATTTATTCCAATAGCAGTTGGGAAAGTATCTACCTGTATTTCTCAGCATTGAGAACATCATTAATCCTGACCAAATTTACAACTCCATTTGCAGAAAAGCAGCCCCAAACTTTCAAGGATTCTTCCCCATGCTTCACTGTTGCTTGCAGACACTCATTATTGTACCAATCTCTAACCATTTGGTGAACAGCCTTGCTTCTGCTACAGATAAATAGATTTTGACTCCTCCGTCCAGAGCATTTTTCTGGAGTGGCTTAGCCTTGTTTCCCTGTCAGATGTACAGCTTTTAGTCTGCGATCCATTCCATGAAGACCCTATCTGGCCAGACTTCTGGTTGTACCTGGGTCCCACTGGTTTCTGCCAGTTCTTTGCTGAAGGGAAGTAAGCCTGAAGTGTCTTTCAAATGCTGCATTTAATTGACCGACCACTGCGTCTACGGTTCTTAACGTCAAAATAGCTTGAACAGAACATCTTGAAACCCCAGTCTGCTTTGAAATCTTTGCCTGGGAGACTCCATTCTTCCATGGTTGTAGAGTTTGTCTGTTCTTCACCCAGTTTTAAGCCTCCTACACAGCTTTATTTGTTTCTGTTAATGACTGTGTTTTAATCTACATTTGAAACTGGTGATCATTAGCACCTGCTTTTTATAATCGGTTAATCATACACCTTACTCTAAAAAGCATTCTTACTTTCCAGCTGCCTAAGCCTTTTGCACAGTATTGTATGTCACCAGAATATTTTACACAGAATGTAGAGTACAGGTGAGCCATGGCAAAGATTTGTTGTTGGGTGGAATGCTAGTTGTACCACTCATTGATAAATGTTATTACTATGGCAAACAGTAGTAGTAGTAGTTCCAATTTTTTTTGGAGTGGTGAGAGACAATATTGCCCATGTTGGGAATGCTGAGAGGATAAGTCAAGCTTAAAGATTTAACCTAAATAATACGTGATTGTTTGATGGATTCCATATATTAAGTATAACCAGAGGAAAACACACTTGAGTTCCAACCCTGTAACCCCGTCGTCGTCCACCAATTTGACCCCCCTGCCCCAAAGGGCCCACCCACTCTCCCATGGGGTCTCATTTATATAACACATACACTGTATAGTTACATAACAAACACAAAACACAGGGTAATAGTATGCTAATTATAGTAAACATAATAAATAGGTACAGTGATGGACAAAAGGGATAAAGAGAAACAAAAGAATGAAGTTGAATGTTTACAGATTGACGACTGGAGAAATAAGCATTTTTTTTATGTTTTTTAAATCTGATCATGACAATTTGGGCTGCATCCTAATAACAACTTTTGAATATCTCTTACTGTCTCACGCAGGTTTGGTTCGGTGTCAGCTGACGGTCAGTACACTTCTCCTATTCAGAGTAAAGGTAGTCGCTTCAACGCCATGCTCGCCGCTCTCACCCCGACACGTTTGGCTCTCACCGTGCAGGCCATGGCTGCCATGAAGGTCAGGGCTTTAACAGTGTTACTTATTTTAATCTCGTGTGCTGCTGGTCTCTGCCTCACCACAAGGGGGTGCCCTGAACTTAAACATTTTACACAGCACTTTTAATCTTAATTATGTTGTAAAGACTTTGCATCTTTATCTCCCTGCCCTCTCAGAGCATTCCAACCTAGTTTTAAACTGTTTATACAGAGCTGGATAACATTTCGAAGTTAAAGTCACAATGTCCCTCTTTTCTTTTTTCTTGGAACGAGTTCAAGGCCAGGTCTCGAAATTCATCAGCTCAGCAGCTTTCGGATAACTTTTCAGGGGAACATTGGCATATGGATAACGCAAACAAATAAAGATGACACACCAGACTAGAAATCTATGAACACTTATACAAAAGCTGTTACAAAATAAACTTTATAACCCTTAATGCTGACAATTGCACAGTTCAAGTCAACAAACCAGATATAACCGGTTATCAGCTTTCCTTTTATAAGGAGGTGTTAATGAGTGTAAATAAACCCCATTTCCCTCTCACAATCTTTACAATATGTCTAGCAATAAAATGATTATGTACCTCATAGACACAGTGTCTGCACTGACTATCTGCCTTATTGTGGAAATATTTTTAATTTATTTCTGAAGATTTGCTAGAAAACGAGTTCTTGTACACATAGTATTTAGTTTTAGAACCTAACCCAAAATCTGGCAACCCTGTCATTAATGTTCCTTTCTTTTGCTTGTCCACTGAGCATGGAGTAGCACGATTCTTGCCCCAGTTCACCTCTATTAGCCTTATTTTTTTGCAGTTCAGATTTTTTCCCCCAGACTGAATTATACCTACTTCACATAACACACCCTAGATTGTTTAAATTCAGTTTGCTGTTGTACAAAAGGTCTGAGAGGAATTTATCACACATGTATAAATACAATAAATTCCAGTATATTCTGAGGAAATGCAAAACCCCAAAAATACAAGAAAATGGCCTTTATGGTGATTTACAGAAGCATCCAGTTGTTTATCCAGCTGCAGTCTTACACATAAACCAACCTGAAAAGGAGAAACAATTAAGGAAGCTGGTAGTTAATGTATTGAGCAGATTTACATATTACAGTAATTTATCAATTCAAATTCACATTTTATTTATCATGTACACATCCCACACACTACAACATGCTGTGATATGCTTTTAATGATCGTCCAATTAGTCAGAATAGAGTCAAAATAAAAAGTAAACGTCCAACGAGTTTAATTTACACGTAAATTAAAATAGAAATAAAGTGGAATAATAGAATCTGTTAGAAAAATAAAGCATGTGAACGCACGACAATGACATATTGATGTGTGTGGAGTTTTACTGAATATTTCTGCAAAAAATATAGACAGAGTTGTTATGAGACATGTCTAGAAAAAGTCCAAGCTAAAGGTGTTGTCCTGGATGAAGGTCTGAATGTCCTGTGGGAATCAGCACTTCATAGGTATTCTGGGTGTCTATAATCTGACATTTCACAATGTATATTTCTAAACCCTGGCTTAATCTTCTTATTCGCAAAATTGCCTGTCAAAATACAGTCACGTTTTCGAGTCAAGAAGTTTTTATTGTCGTTTCGACTGTACATGTAGCTGATGCAGTACATAGTACTAAGTCCTAAAAGAGTGAAAATTTAACCTACTGTACTAACATAAAGCACATGTGTGTAACCTTAAGGCAAGGTACAGTGCAAAGCAATACAGAAAATACAATACTCTATGGGACAGATCCTCTTCTTCGCTGTTTTTTCTGCATCAGTGAGAAAAAAAACATGGTATATAAATGAAAACCCTGGCAACGCTGCTGATTACAAGTGTGAGACGTTCCTCCGACAGGGGCTAAAAGCAGAGGATTAGGAATGAATAGGAAGTAACCTGGGGTTTAGTGCAGTATGCACAGCACTAGGGTGTAGAGGACAGCAGTTAGTAATGCCAGTGCAGAGAAAATACCTGCAGCTGAATGAGGGGATGGTGAGTAAAAGCTGATAGGATTGTGCAAGCGTGAAAAAGACAGGAACTCTGGTCAACTGTTAACAGATTGTGTTTTCTCTTTACGTACACAGTATTAAAGTGAGAATCTGTTGCAGGAAGACTTTAGACCGATTTGCTGATATTCCTGAGGTTCAGTCAGTTCATATAACCACCCGAGTCATTTCAGTACTTTCAGAATTTACTTGCAGGTAATTGTAAAAGTATCAGGTCTTAATACTTTCGTTCTTAGTCACATGTAGTCTTCTGTAGTTTTTTTTCTTTCCTTAAATTAAATGTTGTTTTTTTTGGATCTTTCCTCTGTAGACTGTGGATATAAATAACTACATTAGTAATGAATGTAAATAAAAACAACAATAGCATAGAATGAGAACGCTAAAGAATTGGTCATGTGTGTGGGGGGGGTGTAACCGTCATAAGTTTTACAAACTTTAATTCAATTATATCTGGACACAATTTTAACTTATTGGCATCAACCTGGATACGATGTCTAACTTTTCACTTTAGTAAATATAAACACTTTCTATTTGTTTCCACCTAATTTAAAAATGTTTACTTTTACATTGTATTGTCTTTTAACTGCCACTCTTTTTGCCTCGCAGTTGGGACTCATCATAGCAGTGCGCTACAGTCACAGGTGAGAAATGAATGACGTGTGAGGACCGAATGAATCGGTTTCTCTTAGAAATACATCTATGAGCAAGTCAGCAGTAGGTCATGAACAGGACGACATTAATAACAATATAGCCTCGAACAAGTTGCTGTAACAGTCGACAGGCTACTATCGGGTACATATCTGGAATAACATTTTCAGTAATATTTCAGGTCATCAAGTCTAACAGCGAGTTTTGCCCTAAGTAGGTTTAGATGTACATTTATTCAGCTGTGTTTGTGGTAATATCATTAACTCCTTCCAAATGAACAGACACAACAAAACAAGCAAGCCAGAGGTGAGGAAAAAACTCTCTGAGATGATTAGAGGAAGAAACCTTGAGAGGAACCAGACTCATGGAACTCAAGATCTTGGCTGCTGAAATTTATTATTATTATTTTTTAAAAAACCCAATCTGGCAACCCGGTCATTACTTGTAACATTATCCAGTGTCACCCAGATTAGGATGGGTTTTCTTTTGATGCTTGTTCCTAGCAGGTTTCTTCCTCAAATCATCTCAGGGACCTTTTGGTTTGCTCATTAAAGGATCAATTTAATTAGAAATTAATTATTAAAAGTTTTTTTTTTTTAATTAGAATTTTTTTTTCTGTAATGTTTCTTTAATGTTTTTTTATTTCTGTAACGTTAATGTCAAACCAAAAAACAAAGCAAAATGAAAAAAAATAATGTCCATACAAATACAATTGAATTAATTTGGGGTAGTATGAGTCCTGTCTCAATGGGCTTCTATTTATGCCTCTTGCAGTTCTTGATTCTGCCACAACTCTGTGGAAGCTAATTGTGAGCAAAATCAATAGATCATCATATATTGCAACTTCCCTTTCTTTTTTTTTTTTTTTTTTTATAATTGCCAGTGACTCAAAAAAATCGATCAGTGTCCCTACATTAAGATGAACTAATTACGGACGAGCCGCCCTGAATCGAGGACTCCTGAGCGCACTCGATTTAATTCGATTCTGTTTTGCTACCTTTCAAGTGCTGACATCAAAAACAGGATGCACATACTATAAAAGGTATTTCATGTGGTCATGGGGCAGAGAGAGCAGAAAACAAGAGCGTATAAACAACAGTGACGTGTAGAGAGTGTGCTCACCACAGAGAGCATCCCGTGCAAAGGGGGGACTCTCGACCTCCCCACTGCTGCTGCTGTGTCTCCTCCTTACATGTGGCTTTTTGCATGCATACGTGAGTGTGTGTGTGTGTGTGTTTGTGTGTCTGTGTGTGTTTCAAATGTGCGTAGGTGGATGAGTAGCAGGGTTGTCTCCAAAAATGGTATCCCCAGAGATTGAGAAAAAGACAGAGAGAGAGTCAAAGACAAACATTAACGTTTATTAATATTAAGGTTTTTCCTGCAGTATTGATGGTCATGAGCCTGGCTATGAAAACAGCTTTTAATTAATTCTGCCTTTATTACAAGATTACAAGTCAGAACTAATACTGCAGTTTAATCTGCCTGTTTCTGTGATTCTTTCTAAGTTTCAGAAACAAATTAACTAAGATACTGAAGCAATGGATACCAGTGAAAGAACTGGTCAAATTTTTATTTTGACATATTTAGTATTTATCTTCGTGTCAAATCGCAAATTTGTCTTAAGTTTTTTTTTTCCAGTGGTCTGAATATTTTCTGCGCTGTTTTGTGGGTTTCTTGATTGCCGCCATTTAATCTGGGTTTAGTGCCGGTGCTTACAGTTAACCACTAAGTGACTGGGTTCCCTGCTTAGGAATGGAATCGGGGCCACAGCAATGAGAGCACGGGATCCAGCCGCTGGACTGCTAGGGATATTTAACCTAAGAGTGAAATTCACAGTAGATGTTACTAAAGAAGAAGCAGCTCAATGGTTAAGATGCTGGTCTGTTGATTAGTTGATTAGTTGGTCTGTTGATTAGGCGGTTGTGGGGATAAGTGAGATAAATACCTGTGTGTGTCAGTTAATCAGGGATCACAGGGTGATCTATCTAATAGTCTATCTATCTACCTACCTATCTACAGTACATATCTATCTATCTATCTATCTATCTATCTATCTATCTATCTATCTATCTATCTATCTATCTATCTATCTATCTATCATGAAACGGAAGAGAAAGCTAGACATAAGTGTGTGTGTGTGTGTGTGTGTGTGTGTGTGTGTGTGTGTGTGTGTGTGTGTGTGTGTGTGTGTGTGTGTGTGTGTGGAGAGAGAGTCTCTAGTGGGAGGGCTTTCTCTTAGAGGATTTCCCCTGATCATACCCACACACACACTCGGGCACAGGTGTCATCTCCTGTGTGGTCTAGGTAACGGTCAGAGTTGAAATGGCTCTAAACCTCAGTCGGAGGCTTAATCAACCTGCCATGGCTCTTACTTTGATTGATACAATTTCCCTGTGTGGGAATCTTGCAATGAGAAAAGAGAGCTTTTTAAAAAAAGAATAAAATGACGTAGCACACTTTTCCCTTACGCTCTGCTGCTGGAGAACTTGCTGTGCTCGTACCAAAATAGCACACGACTGCCTGGAAAAATCAGACGCTACGGTTACAAGAATTATTCAGTTAGTGCTTCATGTGGCACGTAGAGAAAAAAGGATAAGACCCCGTCAGAGTGGAAGCAGCCACACATTAACACACATCCACCACTTGGCCCTTCTTCACTCCTGTCTTGTGAGAAAGCCACCTGCAGCGAGTAGATTTTAGAGATAGAGACTGCGGTGGTTCAGAGGCAACAGGTGCATGCGTCTCAGTTTTGACACCATATCTTCTAGCGAAACACATCTTCACACACGTACAGCCGCCGAACACTAAGCTGACAGTCCACCACATCAACACACACAAACACACACACATTACATTGTTTTTGTCATGCTTGTTGCTACTAGGAAAATTTTTAGATGGCCTCATGATACGACTGTACAGTATGCAGAAGTTTGCTTGCCCCTTGTTTGTTTGTTTGTTTGTTTGTTTGGAAAAGGGAAATGAATTTGTAACGCAGTACAGTATGCTTTGTCAAAATAACTAGCACTTTAATAAGAAACGTACTTTCGGCATAAGACGGTTGGTTGATCTGGCAGATTTTAAAAAAGAAAAAAGATGGTAAAGAGGATAAACAGTGGCAGAATTGGGGAGTGAGGGATGAAGGAGCAAGGGGTCAGTAAAATAATCTTGCAAATGTATCGTGTTTTCATATCAGAAAGGTTCAGAATTTCTTTGCTTTAATTAACCACTTGATGTATTAATGAAGAAACTGATGAATATGAAGGCAATAAATAACCACTAATGATGGTTAATAGGCCACATGGGAGTATATTACTATTCTCTCTCTCTCTCTCTCTCTCTCTCTCTCTCTCTCTCTCTCTCTCTCTTCCTCTCTCAGTCGTAGACAGTTTGGCCCAAAAGACCAAGATGAGGTTAAAATCATTGAGCACCAGACCCAGTATCTGAGATTGATGCCGCACTTGGCCGCCGTCCTCGCTCTCACCTTCACCACTAGGTAGGTGTGTCAGGTTGATGGGCTTCGTACCTCGGCGAACACATTCAGATATCTAATTTGAGGAACACTCCTGAACTATAGAATGTCTTTATCCTTCGGTATCAAACTATGCCGAAATACAGATTCTGTCTTTTTCTCATATTAATATAATGTACTACAACAGTATAATTTTTTTCCCCTTATCTTTATTTTTATCGCCATTGTTTCATTGCACTATATATTGTACACATCATCTCATACCCTTTAAAGGTGTAAAGAGAAGCTGAGCATGTTAGGTGATGTTCATTCACTATACACTGTACACTTTTCTGAGAAATACCACAGGATCTAGATGCACACAGAACCAAAGAGTTCAGCAGCAGTCAGTTCAGCAGTCAGTGATTAGTGTATTAGTTCATTTCTGTGGTTATGTTTAGCTGTTGCTTACAGATGTGCTTTTGAGCTCTGATGATGATTAAAAGAGAGTACAAAGTGTTTCTGGGTAACTTACTCAGTTTTTGTGCACTGGAGCTGTCTTCCAGGAGAGGAATACTTACACTGGGTCTCATCTCTTCATACTGTTATACAACGACATTTGGGGTTTTCTTTTATATCTGCATTGTATCTGATGCTTGGAGGTGATAGTACTAGAGTTACAATCAAAAATAACACTACTGCTACTAATAATAATGTATAAAGCATATTTATTTCACGTGTCTGTGTGTGCATGTGTGTGTATAGACATACAGCAAGGCTGATGGATGAAGCTCTGTGTCAGGGGCAGGATCTACAGAGCCATCGTCCACTGCAGGCGTTGGTTGCTGGACTCAAAGCCTACAGCACTTGGGCCAACGTGGCCTGCCTACAGGAATGCCGCGAATGTACCGGGGGCATGGTGAGTGTGCGTTTGTGCCCGTGGAGACACACTTCAGTCCCACACCTATTGTTCTAAATTAGGTGATTATAAACTAATCGGCTGTATCACTGTTAAAGTGCAACATACTTTTTAAACCAAGCCTGTGACTCGCAGAAGGTTATGCATATTGTTGGTAAATTAGAAAGTGAAGAACTTTACCAGGTCATCTAACCAGACTGCAGCCATGCACAACATTACATGCAGCCACGAATCCTAAGAAAATGAATCTCTCGACTCCCAGCGGAGAGCCGTCACTAGCCGAGCCACAAGAGGGCAGCTCTCACTTGTTGTTGCATCGACAAACCCAGATAACTTTGCTCTTGTTTTCAGGTTTCGTTTAGAATTACCGTTCACGTTAATGTATATTAACACATTTCCATGAGAAGACACATCTATACGGCTTTGCACCGTGCACAGTGAACAGCAGGGGAAAACCACAAAACTGCACCCCCGTAGTGAATCGAACAGTGCACCATGCTTAAAAGTGCACCTTCTTCTTAACTCATACCCATTTGACATTTAAGTCTTCTGAGCTCTCACCACACAACATAAAAAAAAGGTGACAGAACCACAGAACTATTATCTGCATCGTTCCTTTTTTTTTTTTTTTTTAACATTTTGAGTGTGTTTAAAAGTAATAAAGTGAGAATATTAAAAACAACACACACACCAACACACACACAATAATTCTCATTAACATTCTCATTTTTGTCAATTCATTGCATCAGGGCTTCATGATGGAGAACAGGATCCCTTCTCTGAAGTGCGACTCGGACGTCTTTGTGACTTTTGAGGGCGACAACATGGTCATGCTCCAGGTAAGTTAGTGTCCTGTGAGGGAGGAAAAAAGCAACATCTCAACCTTCCTGAAATGTTTATTAACAAGCGCTGACTGAAAGGCTAAAAAGAGAAACGCTTGTATCACAAGGCTCACTTGGCAAACTCATTTTTGCTTTGGGTTATTTTTTGTTTTCTGCCTAATTTTTGTGATTGTCCAGCAACACACTATGGTTACTGTTGTTTGTTGACTCCTTTCAAGGAGAATTCCTTTAATTATTAGTAGGTTTTGTGTGTCAGTGAATACGCAGCACTGTATAGACTAATGTTGTGATGATAGGAGTGTTCTTGAATAACTTATCTGGTGTGTGTGTATGAGAGATTGTGTGTTTTTTTTTGTTTGTTTTTTTTTCCACCTTTTTCAAATGGTGAAATGTAATGAAATGCCCACCCACAGAAATGTTCAACTATAAGCTCTCTGTTCCCAGCTTGCCTGCAGACACACTAAACTTTTCTTCTGCAGTTTGATTACAGAATCCATGTCAATACTAAAATAGTCTTATTGCCCAAGCCGTGGCAAATTAACTCCTAAGCATGATCATATTAAGAGGGAGAGCCCCCTTTTCACTGATTTGATCAAAATGAAAAAAAAAAGGAAACCGTGAGCAGCAGATCAGTGCAGATGTTTCGAGAAGGAAATGGTGGAACACCAGTTATGAGGGGGTGTTTGCAGTGAAATACAGGGTTTAACCA
Organism: Tachysurus fulvidraco; assembly: GCF_022655615.1. Taxonomy (NCBI): domain Eukaryota; kingdom Metazoa; phylum Chordata; class Actinopteri; order Siluriformes; family Bagridae; genus Tachysurus; species Tachysurus fulvidraco. The sequence continues at coordinate 7,478,583 of NC_062521.1, read as the reverse complement.
AAACACGTTCATGGGAAGCCCCTTGAGTGGAAAATGCCTGCTGATCTGGTGTAACAAGTCACTCATATGATACGATATAATGTGTGTGTGATTACCATTCACAGCTGTAAAAAATGAGTCAGAAATAATCATTTATCGAATATTTCTAACTCACTGATTTGTTGTGTTGTGTTGTGTAGTTTCTCCTCAGTAGGAAATATTTCACCGATTACTTCACCATTATTTCACCAAGTAACAAAAATTGATTCAGTTTGAGAGCATCTTTCATCAATCGGATACCACCAAGTGCATATAAATCAGGACAAAAGCCAAAGCGTATTATTTCAATTCAATTAACTTTATTTGTATAGAACATTTAACAATTCACATTGTCTCAAACAGAAACAGAATAAAAAGCTTAACTTTAAAATTAAGTTACTATTTATCTCTTACATCTATCCCTAATGAGCAAGCTAAAGGTGACGGTGGCAAGGAAAAACTCCCCGAGAGGATATGAGGAAGAAACCTTGAAAGGAACCAGACTCATTAGGAAACCTAAAATATTACATATAGTATACAGAAAAATATTGAATGTGTCTTTGTGATACATGAATTCACTGCTTATACTTTATGTCTTAATGACAAGATTGAATGATGTAGAGTGAGTATTCAATTCATGTAATATTGATGTAAAACATTTATACTGCTAAACCCATGAGGATGGGATTTGGTAGATTAGTGGGTAAGGTGTCGGACTACCGATCAGAAGGTTGTGAGTTGGTCCAAGCTGCCACTGCTGGGCCCCTATGCAAGGCTCCTAACTCTCAATTGCTCAGTTGTATATAAAAATGAGATGACATTTAAGTCGCTCTGAAGAACAACCAGCTTATCTCTGATCAGAGAAACCCAGGGTTAGGGTTAGTGTTAGTATTATTTTATAGCTACAGCAACTCTGTGTATAATACACAGGTGCCTGAGCAGGCAGGGCTTTGTACACAAAATACAAGAATCTTGTGGTCTGTTTCGAGATTGTAAAGATTGTGGTTATGAGTTGAACGCGCATAAACTCAGCAAAAATTCATTATTAATAACTCCAGGTTTTCTTTGAGATCTGAGTTTTTTGTGTCAGTTGTGTGTCAGTGAGACAACATGCTGGAATTATTAAAGTAATAAAAACAATCCACACGTATAAACTTCACAATTTTAAGAGCTTGAAATATTGAGTATTGTCCAGGAACGTCTACAAATATCTGCAACATGTCAACTGTGTGTAAGTGAGACAACATGCTGGAATTATTAAAGGCAATGTCTGGGGTTGAGGGTTTATGTGTTGAAATTGAACTGGAAAACAAGCAAACTGGTTAACATTTAAGAGTGCTGACGGAAATAAAATATATTTAATCAGGATATTGTTGGTATTTTGTTGACATATTATTGTCAGACTTTTTTTTTCATTTAAAATAACATAAGTTAAATGCCTGGATAAAATACAACAGAATTATACCACTACGATAAAATTTGTAACGATAAAGTTTCCAGTGGCTTCTTTAACTGATTAAACACATGAAACCCACCCATGGACAAACTTGGCATATTGAGCATTGTCCAGGACTGTTTACAAATATCTCCAACGTGTCACAGTTGAAAAAAATAAATAAAAAAAATAAATAAAAAAATTTAAACTAATTTAAATTTAAAATTTTTTATTTATTTTATTTATTTATTTATTTATTTTGTAGTGAGTTAAGAGAAGGTAAACCTCTGTCTATACCTTCGACCAAGTAATTAATAGGACTTTTAATAATCAACACACACTAATTGCACTTCATACTAAAAACAGTCCACATGGACAAACTTGGCATATTGAGCATTGTCCAGGACTGTCTACAAATATCTCCAACGTGTCAACTGTGTGTCAGTAAGACAATATTCTATAATTATTTAAGGCAGCATTTGTGGTTTAGGGTAAAAAATTTTTAAATTGACCGTTTCCTCATCTCAGAAGCTGATTTCAGTTATGTGTGAGGATAGATAGATAGATAGATAGATAGATAGATAGATAGATAGATAGATAGATAGATAGATAGATAGATAGATAGATAGATAGATAACAGTACAGAAACTTGCTGCTGATACATTACTGTTACCTTGGAAAGCTTTATCAGGGTGCCAATAATATTGAAACAATCATTTAGGGGAAAAATATGCATTGAAAAAAAAACAATGCACCACTCAGCTACCCAAAAACATACAGGACCTGAACACACAGTTACATTAGAGTCCTTGTTTTACTAGAATGATGACTCAGTTCTGGAAACAGCAATAATTTACTGGAGGGAATCAAACCATTTCTATGCTGATCAAGATTCAACGCTCACAGTGGCTCAGTTCTTAGATGATCAGGAGTAGGTTTAACAGAAGAAGATAAAAAGCTAAGGAATTCCATCACTTCCAGGAAATGTTAACAGGAAATGCTCAGTGTTGTTATAGAAGTGGTGCAAATATACTTTGCCTGGAAGCTCCATTAACTGAACTGCAGAGATAATAATAGAGAGTTAATAAGCTCTTGTTGTAAATATGCCTTGATAAACTGATATTAATGACCTAAATATAGTCACTGAGATCTCAATTGAATTTAATTTGATGCAATTTATTTGTATAGCGCTTTTAACAAGTCACATTGTCTCAAAGCGGCTTTAGAGAAGTATAGAAAAAGAAGAGAAAAAAATATAAATATAATAATAAGAAGAAGATGAACATTAAGAATAGAAATATATAAATGAATGCATAGGTCTAAAGTTTAAACTTAATTTAAAAATATAAATCTAAAATACTGTATATCTCTAACATCTATCCCTAATGAGCAAGCCAGCGGCGATGGTGGCAAGGAAAAACTCCCTGAGATGATATGAGGAAGAAACCTTGAGAGGAACCAGACTCAGAAGGGAACCTCATCCTTATTTGTGTGACACTAGAGAGTAAATAATGTCTCTACAACAGTTTATAATAGTGCAGCCAAGAGCTCCTGAGGAACTAATGCATCAGTGCAAACCCATGGACCCAACACTAATTCCTTCCTGCCAAAGTCTTCATATGATTGCTGATAAAGTCCAGACCATACAGCTAACTGATGCAACATTGGTTCAAAGCAGGCATGACAGTCTCTGAGTCACTAACTGACCATGCAGATTAATCCCTGGTAGTGTGACCACCGGGTGAGGAGACTCCATACAGGGGTAGAACGTCAGAATTGACAAAGTCGAGATGATCAGACTAGGAACTCTGAACACTGGGAGCTCGGGAGAGAGAGAGAGAGACAGAGTGAGAGAGAGAGACAGAGTGAGAGAGAGAGAGATGGGAGATAATTGTTAGGTATGATTGCATATAATTTACAATGTTCATCACATGATTACAAAGTGCAGACAGGGACTCAAGCAGGACTAGCTATGACATCATAATTGAAAGGCTAGAGATAGAAGGTGACACAGACATGAGGGCTTCCTGGGATGTAAAGCATCCCACCACTCCACAGTCAGCAAACGTGAGTGACTTGCAAGGGTGGTAAGCTGACAGCATCCAGACATCCCAGTTTCCCAAACACTCCATGAACCGTCCAGATCTGCTCCTTTACCTAAGAAAAGCTATTCATAAAAAGCTAGACTAAACATATGTGTTTTTAGTCTGGACTTAAACACTGAGACTGTGTCTGATCTCCTCTTTAACCTGTGATGTTAATCATGCAAATTTTTTTGTTTGTGTTTGTGCCGATCTTCATCTACAGTTGCATTCCATTTTATTCAATGAATAAATATAGGAATAGAATGACCTGTACAAGCATATGGAAAAAAGTAAACAGTATATTGAAAGTAAAAATATATATGGAAATTTCATATATGACAAGGGATACGTGGCGGAACAGTAGGAATATTGTAAATAAAGTGCGGATGTGTGCAGTGGTGTGCCATTTATAGTGCAACATGCAATATAAAGCAATACGTGCTGTGCAGAAATCTGGCTGAGGTACAGTAGTGGGTGGGTGTTGTGCAGAAACTTCCAGAAGCTTTAGTTTAGTTACCTACAGTTGCCTCTTCTCCACTTCTACATGTAATGTTTACTATTTTAAAGCAGCAAAAAAAAAAAAAAACGTTTTTGTTTAGCTGAGTGGTGCATTTTTTTGTGTAAAAAAAAAAAAATGTATTTATTTATTTTTTAGTTTTCTATGCACATTTTTCCCTAAATGCTAGTCTCAAAATTATTGGCACCCCGATAAAGCTTTCTAAGGTAAGAATAACAGCAGCGAGTCTCTGTACAGTTAAAGCCTATCTAGTCTTGATTATTTAAAGTTCTTGGAATAACTTAGTCAGAGCAAGATGTAGATTTACCTTCTCTTGATTAACTACAAACAACATAATTCTTTGAAAGTAGGGTTTAAAGAATTGAAGAAAAACAAAGTTATGCTGTGTTTTAATGTTTATAATGTTAAAGAAGCCACTGGAAACTTTATCGTTACAGATTTTATCGTAGTGGTACTGTATAATAATAATATGTCACAACAAAATACCAACAATATCCTGATTAAATATATTTTATTTCCGTCAGCACTCTTAAATGTTAACCAGTTTGCTCATTTTCCAGTTCAATTTCAACACATAAACTCTCAACCACAGACATTGCCTTTAATAATTCCAGCATGTTGTCTCACTTACACACAGTTGACATGTTGTAGATATTTGTAGACGTTCCTGGACAATACTCAATATTTCAAGCTCTTAAAATTGTGAAGTTTATACGTGTAGATTGTTTTTATTACTTCTGGCAAATCTTTAATGTTGCTAGACCTTATTGTGCTCAATGGGATATTTTTCACTGGATTTTCAATTTTTATCTCATGAGATAATAATCTTGTCTGTGTTGAAAGTTCTTCAGTTTTCTCAATCCAAAGGAAAGAGATTTTTACCTTTTACTTTAAAAAAAGTCACAGTCATTTTGTGTATGGATATCTCAGGAGAGCATGTGTTATGCTGTTTGTTTAATTTTATGGAGGCACTTTCAGAGAGAGCGCCGGGGATTTTAGGTGACCTGATGGACAGAGAGTGATTAATAGATGTTTGTGTGTCCAATGATGTGACAAAGCTGAGAAAAGTTTAACTATATGCAAATATTTATGCGAGAGTGCACGTGATCCGAGGCAATGAACTCACACCGCTGAACCTTTACACTGCCAAATTTTATACACAAACACAAATTTGAATACAGAATGTTTTATTTTAGTGGCACAAACCTGATTTGGAATGCTATTCGCTCCACTCACTGATTAAGGTTGTTACTATGGCAACCAATAGCGGCAACGTTATAGCACAGCGACTAGAGACTGCAGCGATTAAAATCTCTGTGTGTTTGGGAATGTTTTGGCTTTTTAATGTTTTAGACATTTTTTTTTTGCCTTACATTTATAGGTGGTGGTTCGTGAACTTTTAAGTCAGTACTCCAAGCAGATTGGGAAAAGCCCGGTGTTTGGACTGATCAAAAACTGGGGCAGTTATGCCTCCGACAGCCTCAGGACAAGGTTCAAATTGTCTGCTTTAACTCTGCATTTCATGTGTTGTCAAAACTCAGCATCTGTAAAATGAACGTAATACATGAAGTTTGCTGTTGCTTTAAATTGGTGGTAGCTCTGTGGTTAAGGTGCTAGAGAATGGAAGGTCAATTAGCTGCTAATATTGAGCCGTTGAACAAGTCCTTTAATTTCTAATGTTCATGTATATGTTTTTAAGTCTGTTTGTATAAAGTCTACAGTATATTTTATTTTACATGAGATAAAAAGTAAACTGCAAAGGGTACAATGTTGTAGTCCCCCCAAAACTCTGGTGTAATCTCATAGTTACTTACCATATGTGCCTAGGTTAATCTGGAATAGATTGCATATCGTCTTAACAAGTTAAAACTCACATAAAATAAAGAGAAGTAATAATAATGAACAGAGATCTACCCTGTTCCTTGTGCTGGAACATAGAAAACTCAGAGATATATAGAAATGGAGTGGCTTTTGTTTTTCTAGTCATTGGTTAAAAAGACTGTTGTGGTGTTTTGCAAAGTATGATGAGTAGACAAGTGTGTTTATTAACAAGAAAAACTGAGTCATGTGTCTACAAATAAGTGTAAAGGGCTGACAAATAATGACAGTAAATAACTTCTCTTCTCTTACTCCTTCTTCTTATCGTCCTTCTTTTTCTCTTCTTCTCTACTCTTCTCTTCCGTTTCTCTTCTCTTTTCCATTTTTTTCTCTATTGCTTCTCCTCTTTTTTCTCTTTCTCTTCTCTTCTTTTCACTTCTTGTCTCTTCTCTTCTCTTCTCTTCTCTTCTCCTCTCAGTTTCCCTAGTCTCTTTCTAGATAATGTAGAAGACCTGAGCTTCCTGCTGAAAGCTTTAAGCTACAGAGAGAGGGTCTTACAGCGTAGCCTCGCTACACGCCTGTACACTAAGGTCAGTGTCACTGGGGCCCTCACAGGGAGAGGGAGAGAGAAATTGCTTCCTGTACATGTTTTTAGCTGTTATTTATTTTATGGTGGTGGTGGCGTGGCTGTTGAGAGGCATGTGTGATATCTACGATCTGCAATAATGCCTAGTTGCATAAGTAAATAATGAGTAATCTGATCATCCGGAGCCTCTGTAAGACTTGTGGCATCATCCTGAGCAGGTCACTAAGAACAAAGAAGAGTTTTTCAGTGCCTGGAACTCCTGCCTGCACCATGTGACTGGACTCGCCCTGGCACACATACACAGAGGTAATACTTCACACCAGAATTTATTGTAGGGCTTCATGGAGGTCACATTAATCACCTTCATGATTGTGTCCTGAACATCTGACATTAAGCACAGCCTTATCAGTTCCTCAGTGAACAACATTCTACTCCATTTCTAAACTTTTAACATAAAACTACTAACTCCATACAGCATACTGAAGGATTATTCATCGAATAAGAGCAGAACAGTTGTGCCTAGTCAAGGCCAGTTTGCAACAAATGCGTCTTTTAGTGGCTTTTCTTTTTGATTTGCAAGATGCAGTGTAAAAACCCACACGTTAAAAAAATAAGGATTAGTTATATTTGCATAATATATGGCATATCATTAATATCCATCATTTTCTCTTTACATGAGGTCAGATATTTTACTTTCTCACCTCTGCCCTATGTGTGTGTGTGTAAGTGTATGTGTGTGTTTGTGAGTGTGTGTATGTATTTATTTAAATGTGTGTTTGTGTGTGTGTATGTATGTATTTAAATGTGTGTTTGTGTGTGTGTATATATACACTGCTCAAAAAAATAAAGGGAACATTTAAACAACACATTGTAACTTCAAGTCAGTCACACTTCTGTGAAATCAAACTGCCCACTTAGGAAGCAACACTGATTGACAATGAATTTCACATGCTGTTGTGCAAATGGAATAGACAACAGGTGGAAATTATAGGCAATTAGCAAGACACCCCAATAAAGGAGTGGTTCTGCAGGTGGTGACCACAGACCACTTCAGTTCCTATGCTTTCTGGCTGATGTTTTGGTCGCTTTTGAATGCTGGCGGTGCTTTCACTCTAGTGGTAGCATGAGACGGAGTCTACAACCCACACAAGTGGCTCAGGTAGTGCAGCTCATCCAGCATGGCACATCAATGCGAGCTGTGGCAAGAAGGTTTGCTGTGTCTGTCAGCGTAGTGTCCAGAGCATGGAGGCACTACCAGGAGACAGGCCAGTACATCAGGAGACGCGGAGGAGGCCGTATGAGGGCAACAACCCAGCAGCCGCTACCTCTGCCTTTGTGCAAGGAGGAACAGGAGAAGCACTGCCAGAACCCTGCAAAATTACCTCCAGCAGGCCACAAATGTGTATGTGTCTGCTTAAACAGTCAGAAACAGACTCCATAAGGGTGGTATGAGGGCCCGACCTCCACAGGTGGGGGTTGTGCTTACAGCCCAACACCGGGCAGGACGTTTGCCATTTGCCAGAGAACACCAAGATTGGCTAATTCGCCACTGGTGCCCTGTGCTCTTCACAGATGAAAGCAGGTTTAAACTGAGCACATGTGACAGACGTGACAGAGTCTGGAGACGCCGTGGAGAACATTCTGCTCCCTGCAACATCCTCCAGCATGACCGGTTTGGCAGTGTGTCAGCAATGGTGTGGGGTGGCATTTCTATGGAGGGCCGCACAGCCCTCCATGTGCTCGCCAGAGGTAGCCTGACTGCCATGGACTGGCCTGCCCGTTCCCCAGACCTGAATCCAATTGAGCACATCTGGGACATCATGTCTCGCTCCATCCACCAACGCCATGTTGCACCACTGACTGTCCAGGAGTTAGTCCAGGTCTGGGAGGAGATCCCTCAGGAGACCATCCACCACCTCATCAGGAGCATGCCCAGGCGTTGTAGGGAGGTCATACAGGCACGTGGAGGCCACACACACTGAGGCCATACTAAGGATCATTTTTGAGTGTGACTCCAAATCCAGACCTCCATGGGTTTGATTTTCCACCAAATTTGATTTTCATTGATCATTGTGTGATTTTGTTGTCAGCACATTCAACTATGTAAAGAACAATTTAATAAGACTATTTAATTCATTCAGATCTAGGATGTATTGCTTAAGTGTTCCCTTTATTTTTTTGAGCAGTAGTGTGTGTGTATGTATACAGTGTATATATATATATATATATATATATATATATATATATATATATATATATATATATATATATACATATATGGGTGTGTGTGTGTGTGAATGTTTGTGTGTATATTTGTGTGTGTGTAATGATGAGTCAGCTAAATCTATGTGCAGATGGTTTTAATAAATTAAAAACAGTTTTAATAAATCCACAGACAGAGAAAGTAATCCAACTCGACGGGCAAAAGGGGAGCAACGGTAAACAGGCAATAAATAAAGAAATAGCAATCAAAAACAGATCAGGCAAACAATCCGACAAGGGCTGACAATCCGTGACAAAGCCAATAGCAAACATTGTCTTGGGGCTAGGCGGCCTGGGTGCGACTGGTGGAATTCTGTGATCAGAGAGGGATCTAGAATGTCATTGGAGTTTACCCACAACCATCTATCAGGTACTGCAGGTGACTCTCGTGTCCCTGGAGTTAAAGATTTTTTGGAACAGATATGCTTGTCCTCCTCTATCTCGATGGGCGGTGGCATTGGTAGAGTTTCAGTGTTGTCTGATTCCCTTAGGTGAGCTGGCTTGAGAAGGGAGGTATGGAACAATGGTGATATGCGGTAGCTATGGTTAGGTAGGATTTTTAGGTTGATTTTGTCTCAATACTTTTAACGGTCCGATAAATCTGTGGTTGAGCTTGCGCCATGTTGTTTTTAGGTGCAGATTTTTGTTGGAAAGCCAGACTAACTTGCCTGGCCGATATTGGAAGCCATCTTCTCTGATTGGCTTTTATTTGCTGATTATTTATTGCTCAATTCAGGGGTATGTGGGCGGTGTCCCAAACCTCCTGGATATGACTGAACCAATCATCAACCGCTGGGAATTCTGATGGTTCTAGGATACACTGGTGAGGCTCGTACCCATGAGTCAGTTAGCCTTCCCGTTAGACTGGGGGTGATAGCTGGAACGTTATGCTGACATTGACTCTTAATATTTTGCAGAAGGACTTCCAGACAAGAGATATGAACTTTGCTCCTCTGTCAGAGACAATGTCCTCTGGGATACCTGATTTGGCAGATTCCATGGTGGTGGGGAGGTTCTTTAGTGGGATCAACTTGGATGCCTTAGAAAAGGGATCTACAGCCAAGAGAATGGTCGTGAATCCTTGTGAGCTGGGGAGATCATTGACAAAATCTACTGTGATGTGGGGCCAGGGGCGATGAGGTACCTCCTCCTTCACATATAATTTATGCTGCTAGAGCCGCTGAAGGACCTGGCATACCTGAGTAATGTGGGTTTCCAGAGTGGGTGAGTAGATAAGAATGTAATCAATACTGTATAAACAATTATGCACTGATTCAGTAAGTCTCTTAGTATTTCTGTTACGAATGCCTGAAAGACAGCTGGCACGTTAGTTAAGCCATAAGCATTCCGCTTGAGTTGTTCCAGGGCTGGTGGGACTAGTGGTATGGGGAATGGGTATTTCACTGTACCCGGTAGTCAGTACAGGGCCTTAGACCACCCCCTTTTTTCTCCATGAAGAAGAAACCTGCTGCCACAAGGGAGGTTGAAGTCCTGATGAAGCCTGCTGTGAACGCCTCCTCAGTGTAGTCCTCCATAGCTTTCGTCTCTGGTCAGGACTGGGGTAGATTCCCCCCTTGAGTGGCACAGTGTTAGGGAGCAAATCAATGGCACGATCCCAGTGTCAATGGGTGGGTAACTGGGCAGAGTGTGTTATGCTGAATACCTCCATCAGGTCATTGTACATTGGTGCTATGTTCCTCTAGAGGTTAGCTTGAGGTCTGTCAATGGATGTGCTATGGCCTGGAAGACTCTGGGGCGTTTGAGGCAGTGGGTGACACAGTGCGGCGACAAGCCAATGAGTTTCTTGTTGCGCCAAGATATCTGTGGGTGATGTAACTGGAGCCATGAAAATCCTAGAATGATCTGGATAGCTGGAGATGAGGTGACACACAAAACAATGTCTTCAGCAGTGTTGTATAAAGTACTAGATATCAATACTTGAGTAAAAGTACAAGTATCGTACTAGAAAAAGACTTTGGTAGAAGTGAAATTTGCCTTTTAGAATATTACTCAAGTAAAAGTCTTAAAGTATCTGATATTTATTGTACTTAAGTATCAAAAGTCATTTTCTGATATTTAATGTACGTAAGTATTTGAAGTAAAAGTAAAAAGTAAAATTTCTGTGATTTTCGGTAGGTATAAGAGGCACTTCATCCGGTAGGAAGAATCTTTCATTCCAATGTACAGAAACATTTCTTGCAAATACGACCACGGGTGTATAACGTTATCTACTTCACCCTGTTCAACACTATCGTCGAGGTCGTCGTCTCTCTTTGCCCGGTTTCATGCGGCTCTTACGTTCATATCGAAGTTTGTATTTGTGTCTTTTTATTGTGTGTGTTTGCTTTACTTGAGTTCAATACGGTATTTTCATCAAACGTGTGGGATGAAAATACCTCAAAGTTTCCCAGTAGGAGCAAGATCATTTGAGTAAACAATTTGTGTCAAGTTCACTCTCAAAATGGCAGGGAAAAAAGGTGATGATCATGTGTGCCCATGTGTATGATGTCGCTCTTTGCGGGAACACAGTGTGTGGCTCTTGGTCTCTGACTGGTTGGCCACTGCAAAAAATCTGGCTCTTGGTCTTTGACTGGTTGGCCACCCCTGGTCTACGATAACGGGAGGTCCTTCAGTACGTCCATGGTGGTTTCAGTTGTGCTTCCGCCTACTTTTGGCAACATTATGCTGAAGTAGAGCGTGCGGAGCTGCGTAATGCAATCTACTGTAGGAGCAGTGATTCGCCAAACCTCCCCTATTGCAATCACACACATTTCTTCTGATTTTATTTTGTAGTAACGAGTAACAAAGATGCTTTGTTAAAATATAGCGGAGTAAAAGTATACATTTTATCTAGGAAATGTAGTGGAGTAAAAGTGAAAGTTGACATAAATTTAAATAGCGAAGTAAAGTACAGATACGTGAAATTTCTACTTAAGTACAGTAACGAAGTATTTGTACTCTGTTACATTACAACACTGGTCCTTACTTAGAAACTTCCAATTTGTAACGTGAGGGGAGGTGTGTGATAAGTGATAAGGCTGTCCCCAATGGGTTCACCGAGCACTGCCGTAATCCTCAGAGTAACGGGGGTGAGGGAGTTGTAATTTCTCTGCAAGCTTGTGTTGGGTCAAATTTACGGCGGATCCGGAATCTATCAGGGCTGAGACATGACAGGGAGGATTACCATTGTGAATAACTCCGATATCGCTAAAGAACGTTGACTAAGATTTGAGCTCACCTTAGTTCCACTTGGAGTGGGCTTCACTAGACAGGTTGCGCAACGATGAACTGCTCGTCCACAATCGAAGCAGAACTGAAGGCGTATACTGCACTGGCGCTCCTCTGGTGACTCTCTAGTCCAGTTGATCTGCATGGGTTCAGGCATTTTGTCACAGAAGTAGAGAAGTAGTCCTCAACCCAACAAGCAAGTTCAGCCTGGAGGTTGGGATTCAGGCCTTTTAAGAGCTGCGTCGTTTAATCTGCTTTGTGCTGCCAGCATGCAGAATTTCACCATATATTTGACTGCAGAGTCGGAGTCTTGACAGAGCCGTATAATTTTAACTGCCATGTGTACCAGGTCAAGCTCGGCCCATTCTAGTGCTTTCCCCCGTCATTAGTATCGGGTTTGTGTTTAAAGAATATTTCACGTTGCCTTAAAAAACCCTTACAACAGTCTGCAGAGCCATCAAACTTCTCTGGCAAGACCATGCGTAGCGGTCTAGGCTGAGGCATAGGTGGATTGCGCAGGGCCTGGAGGAGGTTCGCATTGGTATTCTGGAACACCGTGAGCTGCTCCTGGTAGGCGCTTGGCTTGCCTTGGTGCACTACAAGCCCCTGTAGCTGCGCTAGGTCCGCTGGATATGCTGGAGGCAAAGTATTCTGTAATGATTAGTTGGCAGAATTCATGTGCAGACGGTAACACAGTTTTAATAAATCCACCCAAATGAGGATGGGTTCCCTTCTGAGCCTTGTTCTTCTCAAGGTTTCTTCCTCATATCACCTCAGGGCATGGGCGTAAATTTCATTTAACAGCAGGGGGGACGCAATAAATATAAAATTTATCATGAGCAATTTTTGAAGGGGGACACAAATAATACAGTCTAATTGTACTTATAAAGACATGTCCCCACAGTGAAAAACTTTGCTTTTATCATTATTATTGTAGCATGGAGACTACAATCATTTTATTTATTTATTTATTTGTTTATTTATTTATTGGGGGGGGTCAATACAAATGCATCATTATGGTTATTTTCAAAGTTTTTCTCAGGTTCAATGACAAAGCAGATTTTTCTTCAAAACTATTTATTGCATTGTATGTGTTGTTTACAGTTAAGCCATCAGCATTCAATAAAATATAAACATGACTGTTATTGTGAAAAATATATATAAAATAAATAATAGCGTGTTAGTTACAGTGCACTATGCAACAAGCTATTGTAAACAAGCTAACGTTAACTAGATAAGTAAGATTTTAATTGCTAATATAGCAGATTCATGTAAAATTAAATCGGTAATCAACATTTCTGCTGCAACTAATTTATGAATGAGTCTGCATCAACTACATTAAAAAGAATCGCTTTATCTAAAGTGGATAAAATCCCCTACTTAATGGAGTTGAACATTAATTGAGCCGCAACCACACACCTGACTCGTGAGTAGGTGAGATGTACTGGGAAAGCAGGCAGTGGGTCAAACCACTGTGAGGAAGGGGAAGGGGAACTCAACTGTTTCTAAATGCAGTTTTTGGTTTTTGGTTTTTTTTTACTTACACAATTATTTAGGTATACATACATATATATTTCACAATAGAGAGTGCGATATTTTTTTAATAATTTTTTTGGGATTACACAAATCGCACACTGCACACACAAATCGCACACTGCACACACAAATCGCACACTGCACACACAAATCGCACACTGCACGCACAAATTGCACACTGCACACACAAATCGCACACTGCACGCACAAATCGCACACTGCACGCACAAATCGCACACTGCACGCACAAATCGCATGCTGCACGCACAAACCACACACATACACACAAACAATACACATACACTCTACACAATATGCACACACACTGTACACGCAAACCGCACACCGCACATGCAAACTGCAAACATACACTGCACAAGCACACTTTACACATACACTGCATGCATAAAACGGACACCGCACATGCAAACTGCACACAGGCACCACACACACACTGCACACACAGACCGCACATGCACACTGCACACATACACTGCATACTGCACACACACACACACCACACACACACTGCACACATACACTATACATTGCACAAGTACACTGCAAATAATGTGTGCCATTTCATTCTGTTTGTGAACATGCTGTACTGTGTGTGTGTGTGTGTGTGTGTGTGTGTGTGTGTGTGTGTGTGTGTGTGTGTGTGTGTGTGTGTGTGTGTGTGTGTTCTAAAATACATTTCAGTTCAATGTTAACCAAAGAGCTATACAAAGCTGATATCCCCCATACCAAATTTCCATTCTCTCATCTTCCTCCCACACACACACACACACATACACACACACAAGAACATGAATCTCATCTGACAGATGTTACAGATAGACGGCTTATTCTGGTGCCACAAAATCAACTCCTATTACACAGGTTTAAGATTTAAGAGCATATATTTGTTGAACAGAGAATGTTTTAGAAATATACACATTATTCTCGGTTATATTCTACACAACAAATGGTTTTAAAGTGCTAATGTGTTGTAAATTAGCTGTTCTTAGTCAAAAAGGTATGTTTAATAAGTTGTGCAGGAAACATGACATCCTTTGGTTTGTTTTTTTATTTTTGATTTTTTCACCCTTCACATTGTAACCACCTCGTGTTCATACAGTTTAATTTCCATCTAGTGACTCTGGAGCAGTTTGCACTGGCAGTGCAGGACTGCCAAGTGAACGAAGACCAAGCTTTGTTAAAGCAGGTATGTGTGAAAACAAAACAACAAAAAGAGGTTTCCATTTATCTGTTCACGATATCTCGCGCCACTCTATTCGTCTTCTGACATGAGTCTATGGAAAGTTCTCAGAAGTGCCACAAACAACTTTCTCATGCCCACAATTGACAGCTCAGGCTTCTGTCATTTGAGTTTTTTGAGAAGTGGAACAAAAATTTCAGAGAACCACTGTTGACCAGACAAAAAAAAAACAAAAATATTTTTTTTGTCTTTGCAGTGATGAAGGAACAAAGGTCTCGATTCTGTTGTCTGTATCGTCTCTGGCAATTTCTCTACGCTGCTGTACTGTATTGGCATTACAAAAGTTTACACATCTTATTTACCACAACACTGCATGCTGAAATACACACACACCCCTCACCCTGTATGCAGAACTCGAGTCAAATTACAAAGCTTTTATTGCTATTTCAACCAAATATCAACCAGATAAAACATTTGTCTATTACCATGATGCTACAGAAAATACAGAACTATGGGAGACAACACAGTACAGCGTACTACATAAAGTGCAAGACAGACTGTACTATACTATATAATACTATACAATATTATATGGTACTATAATACAATACAATACAATACTATACTATATAATAGTGTTCACAGTGTAACACTGACCATTAAACAGTTCTGTAGTGAGGAACATGCAGTAATTAAAATGTTATGAATGTAAACATAAAGGACAGATACTGTAGCTCTAGATCGTAGCAGCATAAAAACGTCACGTGTAAGAAAAGCAAAGGAAGTGCAGAAAAGTTGCATCGTGTGTGTGTGTCCAGTGTGACCCCCTTTAAGAGTCATCAGAATCATTTCAATGAAATGACGATTTGTCCAAAAGTCAAATTTAATTTTTATAAAAGATTATCAAATAATTTTTTTTTTTTAATAATAAGTACAAAAGAATGCTGCTTGCATAAGTACTTCCCTTTAAGAGCAATAATTGTCGGTACCTTTTTGGTAATTTTTTATTGTAGTTTTTCTGACACACGTCCAACACATAAAGAAGTACAGCCATATACCTCCAAGGTTCCACTCAAGCTTAAGAGAAAAGGGTCTTGGGTTTTTTGCTGTCTAGCTAGCACTTAGCAATAGCATTATCAGTCATTTCCGTGATTACTGGAAGTGTTTAATTCTTAAATTAAAATGTTAGTAAAATGGAAACTTTTTGGTCAATTATTGTTCATTTTTGTCTCTACCATTGTAAAACTAGGGCTACGACCAAAACAGATTTGTATGAATTTGTATTTTTTTCTCTTCACAGTGAATCACCTTGCTTGCTTGAACTCGAGTAAATTTAGTCTGTCTAAAGTTTACCAGGAAAATCAGCTTGCTAGCAGACCTAGATGAACTACAAGCTAAGTGCTTAAAGTTTAAAAAAAATAATAATAAATTATTGATTTATTTGCTGTAACACTACATAAAAAAAAGTTGTTAAATCTGGTCGATGAAATCTGGAGCATGGTTACATAAAAATGTTTAAACACTAATGTACGAATTAAACAATACTAATACTTTGATTAAAGTCAGTTGTGTAGCTTAGCAGTATAAGCTCATAGCGCCACACTGGATCTATAAAAGAAAATTACACACATCAGTGTCAAGACATTAAAGCTAGCTAGCAAGAGAAACTTACCTAGCTAGTTACTTTCTGCTAAAAATCACTGGCACAATTTGAAGTTTAAAATTCAGAAGCATGATGATTAATGAGACATATTGTGTGCTAAAGTGATGTTGGATCTCAAGCTGCCAACATTTTACCTTCATGTGCATCTTATGAAATGAAACGCTGAACGATTCACATCCACAAGCAACAACAACAGACAAATGAGGAAGAGGATTCAGAAATCCGCTATGTTTCACACTCTGAAATTCTACTTAAAGTCAGCATTCAGCCCTGGAATAATTTCACTGCTGTAGAGTTCAGGACATGTAGCTTAGTGGACTGATATGGTGCACAGTAGTGACGGATACTGACTAGTGACTCCAATTCCCAGACGGATTGATGATAGACACAATACAGACATCATAATATATTATTGTTAATAACTCAAATTTTTTCTCCCTGCTCTTTAAATACTGTAATGTTTATCACTTTTGTGGCTATGTTAACATGACAATTATGAAGTTCAGATGTTGTCTGCCTCCTTCAAAGTTCAGGGTTTCACATTTTTTAATAAATGTAAAAAATGCATCATAAGCCACAAACACAAATAGTTCTGAAACCTTCTTACTTGATGTGGAAAAAGGGTGGGTGGAGGCTTGTCCTTTTCAGTCCAGTCTTGTGAAACTGTTCTTGTGGTTCAAACTCTATAGAATTGGCTCGTGACCGGCTTCTGGTACTCAACTGCGCTCTCAGTTTCATTTTTGCGATGCCTTATTCTGTATTTAGCGAAACCCCAGAAAAGGTTAATGCTTAATGCTCTTGTGGCTTATGCCGGGCTCATGTCTGAGGAAGAGCAACATTATGCACAGTTACTGTGAGAAAGAGAAGGAGATGTTTGTCAGTAACTGACTTTAGTTTGTGTAGGAATAGTTGCAATGTTTAGCCTTTAGCAAGAATACAGTTCTTCATGTCTGACTAGTAATGTAGTAAGTATAAGGTGATGAAGCATTTAAATTGTCCTTCATCACCCATCTAAGGATAAATACATGTTTGTCCACCAATCAGCCAGAACATTAAAACCATGTACCTAATATTTTGCCACCAACAAAACAGCTCTGACTCGTTGATGCAGGGACTCCACAAGACCTCTGTATGTGCTGTTGTACTGTATATGGCACCAAGACTTTAGCACCAAGTCCTGTATGTTGAGTTGAGGCCTCCATGAAACTTGTTGGTCCAGCATATCCCACAGATGGAGGCCAAGTCAACATCCTGCCAACAACTTTTTGAGATGTTCCTCAAACCATTCCTGTTCTCTAGACATCACAATTTGGCCTTTGTCAAAGTAACTCAAATCCATTTTTCATGCTTTTGTAACAAATCAACTTTGAACTGAAGTAACTATTCGTTTTCTGCCCAGAAGATCGTTCGCCTTGAGATTGTAACGAGGTAATCAATACGATTCACAACACCTTATTTCTGATCTATGTATGTGAATGTATGTTTTATGAAAGGAACCAAGTGAAAATATTACCATCCTACATTACAATCCTGTTTCAAGAGCTTTAATTTTTGTCACTATATTGTACGTTTATCAGGTTTAGCCATAAAGCTTTTAATATTATCAACACCGTTGAAATATTAGCAAGCGCTAATTTTGGAACATTAACATCATTTGAGTAAACAGCGTTTCTACGGCTTTAGTTTGAGTGAGAGATAAAAACAAAATCTACAAGAGGTTTGCACAGTTTAGACAAGCAGTTCCTTATGATCCTTCTGATTGCTTCTGGACCTACTTCTTCTCCAATCCTGACACCCTACCCCTGGATGGAGTCTTGTCACTTAGTGGTGCACTCTGCACCAAATGAATTGAAATTGAATTGTTCACACCCCACACAGATTGCCGGTCCAATGACAGAAAGAGAGAGGGGTCAAAACTCATCCTCCCTTCGACGCACTGTTAGCCTAGCTGCAGGGACACACGGCTTACATTACTTCTCTGTCCACTTAGTAAAGCAAACCCCTACTCAGTGCTGCTGCTGCTGCTGTTGTTGTTGTGTATTTTTTTCCGACCAGCTCTTTGATGCTATGCAGTGGTTAGTTCTCACCTACCTAAGTCGAGTGGAGATATTAACCTGCAATATCTTTTTTCCACTCCCTTTTGTTTTCTGCAGAGCATCCTGCTGTCATTGACCTTAAACCACTAGAAACATGTTCCATTCGATCACAGACCTGCAAACAGAGCCTCTTTTATGGCAGAAAAATACGTTTCCTACACTGTTTGTTAGAGTTTATTCTGAAGAATTAAAGTAGATCCTACTTAATTCTGAAGAATTAAGAATCCTAGTAGATCCTAAGTACTTCAAGTGTTTATTATTTCACTTAAATACATAAGACTGTGTTGCCTGTAGCTATGCTTGTATTTATTTTATGTTTTAGGTATTTATGGAACCCATCCATTAAATACAGTGTTCTGATGCTAAGCAATATCAGTGATTAGTGTTTTTGTCTATTTTCCGCTGTAGTTCTGCCTTCTGCATGGAACCAGCCTGGTGTATCAGGAGCGAGGATGGTATCTGGAACACAACTACTTTAGTCCCGGTGATAGCAGACAGATCCGCACCCAGGTACATGATCTGCAAGACCACACTTCATTCACCATTTAACCACAATGCACACATAGATCGTAAAACAGTTGCTAGAAGTAGGTTTGGTAATCAAATGACACAACCCCAACTTCAAAGGTGTAAGCTCTCAGATGTTGCTTGCAAATCCACATGCAATGGTATGAAGAATACACAACAATGTTATATTATGGTTATATTAATCTGCACAGATATAGCCCAAGATTCCTGCACTTGGATGACAAGCATGGTCTTGTGCTGTTGTAGTTCGTCCACCTCAAGTCAAGTCAAGTCAAGAAGCTTTATTGTCATTTCAACCCTATATAGCTGTTGCAGTACATAGTGAAATGAGAACGTTTCTCCAGGATTGTGGTGCTACATAAAACAAAGACCGGGCTAAGGATTTAGTAAGTAGTCCTCAAGGTCTGATGTGTTTTGTGTTCTGAGATGTTTTACTGCTCACCACAATTATTACATTATACCACATATTACGTCTCAATTAGCTCCACATTTTAAGGGCTGTCTCTCTCTCTCTCAATCACTGAAAAATCTCACAATGCATTGTAAATACCAGGAAACACCAATGTTCCCTTTCTGGAAATAAGGACTGATGAACAAACCAAACTCTCAGCCGATTCTCTCTACAAATATAATATCTCTATACAAACTTTATTTGATGTTTCCGCTAGTTTGCTTAGGATACTGCTTGAAATACCATGACAGAAATGCATGTAAATAAATAAGTACCTTCATCTGGTGTAAAAAAACTGAAATATTCTCTATGTTTGGTTTTCACAATGACTATCCAGGAAGATAGAATGTTGCCGGAAACCGAGTCATCAGTTACCCGGTTTAGTGTAGTAAGTTCTGTGCCTGAACTTGTGTACACAATGTAATGATTCTCTAACTAGGGAGATAGAGAACCGATTAAAGATTTCTGTCACTTTAAGCAGTGTACATTTGTAGTAATAAAGAGGTTGTGATAATGGAGTGGACATCAAAATTAAAATAACAAGCAACAATACAGATAAGAAAATGTTTTTTAATATAAAATCTTCTACATTTCAAGATGATCAAGCAGACGAAGCTGAGAGCTAGTGACAGAATGTGTCAATAACAGGTATTGATTACATTCCCTTTAGCCCACAGCTCACACACACACATACACACAGTGTGTGGTTTGTGGTTTGACCAGTTGTTCACAATTAGTTGTTACTAAATACAGAGGCAGCCTTATCAGTACGCTCCCGCGTTTCGGAGCAGAGTTAAGCTAAGAGGATGGTGGCTTTAACACCAGACTGTCAGTGTGCGATCAGCAGCATGTGTTTGTTGTTCTTCCAGAGCTAACACAGCCTCTTGGTGCACAAATAATCCTTTCTTCGGTCAAGGTTTTTTTCGACCACATGCTAGTTTTTTGCTAAATTCTTTTTTGCTTTTGTTCTAGCGATCACCAGCATGATATGATGTGTACAATTTTAAAAGGTTAGCTTCAGGAATCTTTCATGACCTTTGCGTTGTGTTTGTGGATTCGGCACTTTGGTTTCTAACAACAATTATTTAAGGCCACGTTCTCACTGCAAGTCTTAATGCTCAATTCGGATATTTTGCTCAGATCAGATTTTTTTGTTTGGCTGTTCACATTACCTTTTAAAATGTGGCCTATATCAGATACCAGTGTGAACAGTTTGCTGTTTCGAACTGACCCGCATGCACAAACGAACAATAACAATGATGTCACACGCAGCACGCCGTTGCGCTAAAAAATTGGCGAAGTTACGGAGGAAGTAATGTATCATCTGGTGCAAGCAAACATATCATGTAATGCTATAATGTGATGTATTCAATGCAAACATTATGAGCTGGTTCATGTAACCACTTTATATAACACTCTTAACACACACGTTACCAGTCACGTTTGCGTCACGCATAATTGTGACGAATGTTGATGTGGATTGACATAAAAGTTGCATCAAAACCGCCTTGGTTGTTCACACTGCGGCTACATTGGAAAAAATCAGATTTGGGTCTGATTCAGGACCACATATGGAAGTGGCCCAGATCTGATTTGAAAAAATCAGATCTGGGCCAGATTTGAGTGTTCACACTACTCCTGAAGAAGTCTGACCTGGTCACTTGACCCCCAAAAAATTGGATTTGGGCCACTTTTAGGCCACGTTCACACTGCAAGTCTTAATGCTCAATTCGGATATTTTGCTCAGATCAGATTTTTTTGTTTGGCTGTTCACATTACCTTTTAAAATGTGGCCTATATCAGATACCAGTGTGAACAGTTTGCTGTTTCGAACTGACCCGCATGCACAAACGAACAATAACAATGATGTCACACGCAGCACGCCGTTGCGCTAAAAAGTTGGTGAGGTTATGCAGGAAGTATTGTGTCATCTGGTGCAAGCAAACATATCATGTAATGCTATAATGTGATGTATTCAATGCAAACATTATGAGCTGGTTCATGTAACCACTTTATATAACACTCTTAACACAAACGTTACAAGTCACGTTTGTTTCACTTTTTCGCCGGCGCATAATTGTGACGAATGTCGATGTAAATCGACGTAAAAGTTGCATCAAATCCGCCTTGGCTGTTCACACCACGGCCACAGATTTGGGTCTGATTCAGGACCACATATGGAAGTGAGTGTTCATACTACTCCTGAAAAGTCTGACCTGATCATTTCACCCCAAAAAAAATCAGATTTGGGCCACTTTTACCTGCAGTGTGAACGTGGCCTAAGGGTTGTATAGAGTTCGGTGTGTGTGTATATGGTGTATTTATGCGACTGCTGTATATTTACTAATATAGAATTAATGGTCAGTAGGCTCTCGAGGAGGCAAGTGTCTATTCAGCAGAAAAATTCTCCACAGAAAATCTATAGAGCAATGATTCTCAAGCAGGAATGACCTGAGCATCACACAGATGCGTGTGCACTTTATATAAACAAATTAGGACACGCGTAATTCTAGAGTCTAGAATAACTTTGTATGCTGTAGCATTAAAATGTCCTTGTTCCAGCATGACAGTGCCCCTGTGCCCTCTACCATATCTCACGCACTCACTCATTTTCTACCGCTTTATCCGAACTACCTCGGGTCACGGGGAGCCTGTGCCTATCTCAGGCGTCATCGGGCATCAAGGCAGGATACACCCTGGACGGAGTGCCAACCCATCGCGGGGCACACACACACACTCTCATTCACTCACACAATCACACACTACGGACAATTTTCCAGAGATGCCAATCAACCTACCATGCATGTCTTTAGACCGGGGGAGGAAACCGGAGTACCCGGAGGAAACCCCTGAGGCACGGGGAGAACATGCAAACTCCACACACACAAGGCGGAGGCGGGAATCGAACCCCGACCCTGGAGGTGTGAGGCGAACGTGCTACCCACTAAGCCACCGTGCCCCCCTCTCTACCATATCTGCCCCTGCTAATACTTACGAATACTAATCCACATGTTCATGTTCAAATAATATATCAGTCATTGCAATCCCATCTGTCTGTTCCATCCCGATGCCCTACTTCTGGTTGGAGTCTTGTCACTTGGAGGCTGATCGCTGCTGCTGCTGAGGATGATCTTACATGAATGGACTGGAGATACATGAGATTGCTGTGAATGGTTCCACTTAAAGACCATGAAGATGACTTTGGACTGCAATTACCATGAACAGATTTAAACTCAAGTCTCCATCAGTAAATATTTCAGCATAATTTCAACAAGAACTTTTTGACCATACAGTACACATGTCTAGAAGAAAAATGATTTATAATCACACTATCCAGGGTGAAGCAGATGAAGTTTTGAGTCTCCCTTTTGAGTCTGTTCTTCTCAAGGTTTCTTCTTCATTTAACTTTTTTTTCTTGCCATCATCACCTCTGACTTCCTTATTAGGTTTAACTTTTTTTTTTTTAAATGTAGAATTTCTCGCCTGAATTTATATATTTCTATAAAGCTGCTTTGTGACCAATGGATATCCTTTCCAGAAGAGTGGAGGTTATAATAATAGCTATAAAGAAGCAATGAATGGGATGTTCAGAAAGCACATATGGGTGTGATTTAGGCCCATCTATCAATCAAACCATCAACACATTTCCGTCCATCTATTCATGACTACATGAGTATTGGCACCCTGTCTATCTGTCCCTTCAGCAACGCAGGTATTGTCTATCTATTCAACTACATAAGTATTGGTACCCTGTCTATCTATCTATCTATGAAATCCCCACTATATGTCTATACACTTTATATGCCTATGTACTGTAGGTGACAGAAATGTTGTGTGCAATGTCATTCACGACCACATATGCTTAGTTATTGGGTATGTGTCTGGTTGTCCCTGGGGAGCCTGTGTGGTGTTGAAACAGCAGTTGTGACAGGAGGGTGTGAGTTTTTTTAAGGAGGTCCCTGGTCTTTTAGCATGCCAGTGCTATTGTACTCTTTGTGCTCTCATTACATTTGTCAATATTAGAGACAGCCTCACCAATCGCACAGCATGGGAACATGGGAAAACAATCTCTCTCTCTCTCTCTGTCTCTCTCTCTCTCTCTCTCTCTCTCTCTCTCTCTCTCTCTCTCACTCTCTTTTACTTAGAGATTCAAAATCTAATCGATGTGCAATTTCTTTTATACCAAGCTTCATGCAAATTATTACACTGGACTGTTTCTTTTGATTGATTGATTTTTATTAGAATATCATCCTCACCATAGAAAAATGGCTTCAGCAAAATGGTTTTATAGTACATTTAGTGTTTTTTTTTATTTTTTTTATAGAATAATTAGTCATCTCTTCCACTGGCTTCTTAGAGATATCGAGCACTGAAGCGTGAAGAAGGGATCGAGCTGTTTTTATGAACTCAATAAGTCTTCTGAGTCGGTTTGCAGTGTTGAGCTGTTGAGCTGTCAAACAGAAAGCCGAGGTGGTGAAATGTTAAATTAGCTGTTTGTCAGGGAGGAGGTGGGAAAACTGTAGTAACCCGAGTGACTCATGCAGGATTTACCAAGAAAGAAACAGAGTGTGAATGAGTGTGAGATGAGTAATGTGTAATAAGTATAATGTAACTCCTCTTCTCCCCCCCTCCAAATTTTAGCCAAAAAAGTGTTTTTCTTTTATGTGAAAGGAGCAAAGCTAACAAAGCTGCATTATGAATGCAGTATATAGTAGATTTCCCTTCTTCATATACTTCCATAATGACTGGATGGTGGTTTATCACTAAATAAATTGTAGCACTTGTATGAGGTGAACATTTTAGTTATTCATGGTGTATGAAGCTGATGCTGAACTTCTCTGTGATGCATCAATTATCAAGTATCAATTAAACTACATAATACTGCCTTATCTGTTACTTCACTGTCTGTGGAAAGTGCCAGAACACTCAAAGCTGTCACCGAGATTACCCAAGAGGTGATCCGATATCCAGATTTTCTAGTTCAGTTTTTTTTTTTACTGTAGTGGGAATCTGATGGCATTCCCCTAAAAGTTTTTCAGAGATTCCCCATGCCTAAAATTTCGCAAGTAACATTGGTTGCACAACTGCCTACTTCACGATCGTCACAATATCTTCTAATTTTATTGAGTCTGTCCCGTTCATTTTTATCGATTGAGTTTATTTTATGGCACAAGATACACACTAGGCTGGGGCAGTCTGTAGAAAATACAGCAGTTGATTTTCAATTTATTCAATTTATTGCATTGCTGAAGTTGCAACATATAATATTTTAAATAGGTTTTAAAAAATTAGATTTATTTTTATTCTTGCCACCAATCAAAAATTAGTTATATATACACTCTAACAAAATGTTGCTCTTATTAACCACTAGAGGGCATCACTGTAAGCATGTTCTTCTTATAGGTATTATACTCATTTTTCTATAGAAAGAAATACTTACCTTTTGAATATTAAAATGTTAGACAAATTTCTAGGTCTCAGAGCATTGAAAAAATGTTTTTGTTGTTGTTGTTGTTGTTGTTGTAGTTGCTGGAGTTGTGCAGATCAGTGAAGGATGATGCTTTGAAGGTGGTGTCAGACTTCAACATGCCTCCTTGTTGCATACAGGCACCAATCGCTGGAGTGCCCAACTCCAGGGCACCTTGGGGCTTCTACCCACAGCCTGAGAGCCCTGGTCCCCAGCCCCAAAGCCAGCAGAGAGCCACATCAAAGCTCTAGGTATAGAGAACCTACATACTGAGAACACTTGAAATCAATTATACTGCTTCCTTTTGGTAAAATAACTGGCTCTTTCTTCCCTACAACAGATAACATTTGTGTGTATGTGTGTGTGTGTGTGTGTGTGTGTGTGTGTGTGTGTGTGTGTGTGTGTGTGTGTGTGTGTGTATGTGTGTGTGTGTGTGTTTGTGTGTGTGTGTGGGAGGAAGATGAGAGAATGGAAATTTGGTATGGGGGATATCAGCTTTGTGTGTGTGTTTGTGTGTGTGGCTTTTGGGTTATGTGATTTCTGCTGTGAATATTTATGCTTTATGATTTTCTTGTTCTGCCATTAGCAATGTTGTTATATAAATCAGACATTATTATTGAAGTTCTGTTATTACAGGAGGCTGTGTATATTTGCTCTTGTTTTTAATAAATAGAAGCAGTGTTAAGATAAAGGACCAAAAGATTTTAAGCACTATAAATTAATTTGTGTGATATATATGCACCAGAGATTATTAACAAGGAAATGATTATTGGAATAAACTTGTGTTCATTATCTGATTCATACAGTGTTGATATTTTCATTCTCATTAATCATAGCCTATGTCTGAAACTTTCAAACGCACATGCTGATCATGAACATACTGCACCTCCTAAATCTATAGCTGGAAAAAAACAGGTTTAAATAAAGCTCAAATTATTAATATCATTTTTATTACAGTATCAAAGAAAGTGTTGTTTGCTATCAACCAATCTCTGAGACCTCATCAGCTCCTTCGTCCTCATTTGTTGTCTTTAATGAGTCATCGTGACTCATGATGTCCAGTGTAACACATGCTCAGAGATTCGCCCCGCAGCCAAACACCTGGTCCTCCGGTCCTCTCTACAGTTTTATTTTGATACAAATCCAAATTTTGTGTTTGGATCTCTTACAGTCTTCATAGTAAACCTTGAGATTGGTGATGACTCTTACTTTGTAGAACAGGTCTTGTCTTGCCAGTTTCTACTTTGAGAGAATATTGAGCAATTCCTTTAAATGCCCCTTATCGGTGGTGGTAAGCAGATCAGTCAGGTGGGTGGGTTTACTGTGTTGTATTCTCTCTCACTAAATGATTCTAACGTTACATTTAATAATATATCTAATACTTTTAAGTCTCAGTGGCTAGACTCTTTACAACCAGCCACAAAAAAGGCAGCATCAATGAAGAAACCCTTAAGATAGCGATGTCCAGCCTTGTCTGCCGAGGACCTGCAGGGTTTTCTTTTTAAAACCAAGCCGGAACTGGCCACAATCTTGGCTTTTACTCAGCTATCAGGTTTGGCTATTGCTTTGGTTCTTGCACATAACCCCTGCTCTGGGATCAATATGAAGAAGTCTTCAAAACATCTTCAAGTCTAGTCAAATAGACTTCTTGACATTCAAAAGCACCTGAAAATCAAACAAAAGACATCATAACTGTACTTTCTATATCGTACCAGCTGTTGAGTATCAGTACAGGATATGATTTTCAGCCTTGCAAATTCTGTAGTAACCCTGCACATTTTCATACTGACACCTTTTCTTGTTATGATGCATCAACGTCACTGGCTACTGAGCTAATTTAAGCCTTCAATGAGTTAAAGGAGATGAGTTAGCAGCAAAGACTTTGGAACAAAATAGAAAAACTGGTTTTACAGGCATCGTGGCCATGCTGAAGCCTTGTTAAATGTTCTAATCTTATTTTTAATGTACAGATTTTGTATATGTCATTATTCAGAAAGGGAATCTATACAGTTGGTAAACACTGTATTATACAGTAATGACACCTGACCATCACACATACATAAACATCTCATTCCAAGGCCATGTACATTTAATATATATTTGGTCCCCTTGTTTGGGTTTTGTAACGTGGCTCTAGGTTTTTATGTTCGTTAGCTCAACAAAGAGCTTTAGTGAGACTGGGGACTGAGGTTTGGTGAGGAGGCCTGGTGCACAATCAGCATTTCAGTTAAACTGAGGTCAGGGCTCCTTTTAGGCCACTTGAGTTCTTCCAAACCACCCATGTCTTTATAGAGCTTGCTTTGTGCACAAGAGCATGCTGGTTTAAGTTCAGCCTATTAGTTTTTCAGTAAAAGGAAATTATTTATGCTACAACATAGACTTTCTAGACAATTGTTTTGTGGCCCATATATAGATGCACTGATCAAGTGTAAACACACGTTTGGCCATATACAGTGTATATATAGTGTAGGCAAGTGTTTATTTTCCAGGTGACCTGGTTAGCAGTAGTTAATTATCAGTACTTTTCAAAGACAGTTCTAAGTGGCTAAGTAAGAATAATAAACTATATGGTAAAATGTTTGTGGACATCTGACCATCACACCTATAATTAGGCATTCCCCAAATTGTTGTGTATGTGCATACAAAGACTGGGTTCAATTGTATGCTGAAGCATTATAATTTCCCTTCACTTTAAGAATGTTTCAGCATTACAATGCACAAGCAAGGTCCATGAAGACTTTGGTGTAGAAGGTTGGTGAACAGAAGCCTGACCCCATCCTTAAATCTAACCCCTTTTGTGTTGGATGAACTGAAACACCTTTGGCATCCCAGGCCTCCTCATCCTTCATCAAAGCCCAATCTCACTAATGCTCTTGTGTTTGAATGTGTCACAAATGTGTCACAAATGTTCTCTATATATTTATTTATTTAACAGGTATTTGTATGAATGAAGAGCTGCCAGTGTTCTTGAAATCTTATATTCTTTTAAACCATATCTGTTTAGAAGCCTGTTTTTTTAATTATTTACCTTTATATCCATTAGCTCATCAGATCACTTAATGGATAATAGACGTGTTATAGTACAAAACGTGTTTAAACAATTAAACACTTTAGTATGTTTTGCATAAAATATGTAGATTTATACTGTGTATTATGTAGTGAATAACTGAACAAAGTAGAGCCAAAGAAGTTCACCTGAATGGAAAATAATTTATATATCAAGGTTTTTAACATATACATGTTTTTTTAATATCTAAATACATTGCATATATGCATACATGTTTTTTTTTATATAGAGGAATATGATTTATTTACATAAATATTGAAAATTGTGCTTAGATTATGTGATTTTATGATCTTATTGGCCAGAATGTGTTGTTCTAAATAAATCTGCATGACAATTTACAGCTTTATATTAATGCACATGTTCAGCTTTATATTAATGCACATGTTTCCCCCACCCGGCAGTGGGTGCCTCAGCATAAATGGCTGCCCACTGCTCCGGGTGTGTGTTCATGGTGTGTGTGTGTTCACTGCTGTGTGTGTGCACTTTGGATGGGTCAAATGCAGAGAACGAATTGTGAGTATGGGTCACCTTACTTAGCTGTATGTCACACCACGTCACGTCACTTTAATCTGTTATCATTCTATAGTAACAGTTAGATCAAACGGACATCTCAGACTTCCTGGCTTCCTTCCTCTCTGTGTTAGAGTCTCTCTTGTTTTTGTAACAAACTGTGTAGTTATACTTATTAGCACATAAGGGATTGACTCCATAGCTGCAATTATGCCAGTAATAATGATGTTTCATTGCATTAAATGTAACTATAAGTGTAAGTGTAAAAGGTACAAGTGTATGGATTTAACAGCATGGATTAAGGTTACAGGAACACACCCCTTTAGGGTCAGGTGATGGGGTAACCAGGTAATCTGGTCAGACTCACCACATGCAAGATGAAGGGTGATGGTCAGATCTGTCAGGTGGGCAGCATTTTATTTCACAGTGGAATGAAGGTTTCTTCAATAAGACTTTGAATCTCAGAACAGCAGTTGTTGACTTGTTTGTGGATACGCACAAAGTGGCCTTCTACTCACTCACATAGTGCTCCTGGGTTACTTGCAAACCACAGATAACAAACCATTATGTTGCTCATAACTGTATCAAACACATATGGCCAAAGGTCAGTCATGAGGTCCTCACTTTATGAGGTTTCTGGCACTGTTTTGGTGTTTTAAGTCTTTGTGGGGTTGGCAATGGACCTTAGCAGCCAGGCAGCAGGTGTTGAAGGGATTAGAGCAGAAAAGTTTGTGAGGTTATCACACCTCTTCAGAATGTGGGCTGTGCATTTGCACTGGGAGTGTAGTCCTTGCTTGTAAAAAGTGGACTAGATAGTATGTTTGAAATATAGGGAAATCACACTCCTCTGCCTCCCAGGGAAATTCTAAGCCATGGATCTTGTATACAAGATTAACAAAAAGGTTGCAATTAATACAAAGGTTGCAAGTAAAAGCGGTGGGAATGAGATTCCTTTGTAGGTTTCCTGGGTTTACTCTCTATGTGAATCTGTCTCATCAGATAGATTTAAAACATTCATACTTGCCTAGAACAGACCAACAACCACTTCAAAGCACTTATCACACCCGTACTGCAACATACTCCTCTATCAGATCTGCTCCACTGGTAACACCATGGTACAAGCAAAGTACACTTCAATACTCCTGTCTATTCTGGCACCTGGATGGTGGAATAAACTAGTTGAAAAGCTGAATCATTGGCTGTCTTCAAATTACACCCTAAAGACCTACCTCTTCTTTTAAGACCGCTGGTATCAATGTATTCATCGATGAAGACTTCAAAAACACTTGTATAAGTCACACTGGTAAATGTAAATGTAGAGCCTCTGGAAATAGGAGGAGCTAGTTGTGGTTCAGATACCTTGCAAGGATACTTCCTGGTTGGCTTCTGCTAATCCAGGGTTGTTCAATCCTATCCGGAAAGGGCAGGTGGGTGGAGGTTTTCACTCCAACTAAGCATGAGCCACACCCAATTCGACCTGTTTAGTAATTTTTAATAGACTAGGGTGTAACTTGATTCTAGCTCATTCTGAATTTCACTTCTTTTCCTGTGCTAGAGATTTATCAAATCCTCAGGACCCACTAGAAAGATTATTTTGAAAAGTTGACTCAGTATCATACGGTAATCCCACAGGAGAAACTGGATTCTGTTTCAGGGGATAGAGATGTTTCAGCTGACCTTCTCAACCTGCTGACACCATGACCCCCAGCAAGAGAAAAAGTAATGAATGTATGTAATGTGAAAAAAAGAATGATGTAATTTCTTAACGAGAAACCGCCGGCAAATCACTTTGCCATAAGCCAAAAAAACATTTACTAACATGCTGTTATAGGAAAATAATTATCTTCTGGATCTTAACCACATCACATCAGACTGTTGTTGAGTACTTCCTGTAAGAGCTTACCCCATCATATTTTATTACTTAAATATTGGGACCTTCATTTAGAAACTTTGTCATGAAACAACTAAAGTTTGGGAGAATGAACGTGGCTCCCTCCTAGGTTATGTCCTGTATGGCGATTAAATTTCCATTTCCTTGCCACTTCCTTTCCACTCTTCAACATCTATAATTCTATTATGTCTTATCAGGTGTCTAGCATAAATAACTGGCTGCCCAAATTTCCAGCCCAAGCCCACCACCTGCTTTTCCAGTTCCACACAATCAGTATGTACACTAATATCAGATGAAAGAGTGGTCTGCAAAAATAATATATTTCAGTTAGGACCACTTTGCCAAATGAGCATTTATTAGGTGATAGCATACAGTTAGTGTTGGAGGTATGGTTCTGTTCTGGGCAAAAATCATGGACCGAGCGGTGAGAGCAGCAACTAGAAAATAATTAAAAAGTAATAAGTAAAAACCCCCAACAAAACTGTTGCAGCAAGAAGCTAGTACATCCGGAGATAATCAAAGATCAGAGGAAGCGTCACCCTGGGCTGAGCGAATGGCTTGCTTGTTGCTGTTAAAGCCAAGTGTGAATCGTAAAGGGGAAGCATAATACACACCTGCAGCAGCAATATAACAACAATCATGTTGTATATCCATTAAATTATAGTGATAACAGGTAGGGGCAGCGTGCGTCCCGTAGAAACTCTGGTTGCTCAAGAAGCTTGATAATGGACATCCTGAGGAAGAAAACCGATGTTGCAGTATGAAGCTAGTACTTCCAGGGCTAATCAGGATCAGGGGAAGCGTCACCCTGGGCTCAGCAAATGGCGGCATGTTTGCAACAAGTTGAGGCTAAGAGTGTGGCGTAAAGGGGGAAGCATAATACACCCCTGCAGCAGCAATATAGCAACGAGCATGTTGTATACCCACTGAACTATAGTGGTAACTGGTAGGGGAAGCATGCGCCCGGTAGAAGACTCTGGTTGCTCGTGGAGCTTAATATTCAACATACAGGGGAAAGAAAACGATGTTGCTGTATGAAGCTAGTACATCCGAGGCTAATCAAGATCAGGGGAAGGGTCACCCTGGGCTGAGCAAATGGCGGCATGTTTGCAACAAGCGTGTTGCTGTAGTCGGTTAAAGCCAAGTGTGAATCATAAAGGGGGGAAGCATAATACACCCCTGCAGCGCAATGCAACAAGCATGTAGTATATACACTAAATCCATGACTTTTGCGCATCTAAAATGTCCTTGATCCCTGGACGAACGCAACGTTCATATGCCATCGTCCCAGACTTTTCAATGTGGGAATCATTGTAACCGAGGCTGCTGTTGTAGCTGCTCCGATACGAAAGGAGTGAGAGGTGTAGCTCTGATGAGAGGCCCCAGGATTGGCTTGAGGTCATAGGAGGCATCAAATTATTATTACGTGTAGTGAATTCACCAACCCTTTTTTGTTTTTGTTTTTTTTTTTTTAATAAAGGCATCTATGATGTCGGCTTGCCCAGCCAAGGAAAAATTAGGGAGATGAATCAATCTGTTAATGCTTGGAACATGTCCGTTGTTATGAGGAGCTGACAAGTCTATGATTAAAAGTTTCATGGCATGGCAAAGCATAGCAAAGCAAAGCTTGACCTATCGTGAAAAGCATAGTATAGCATATCGTGGCATAGCATAACGTAGCATAACGTCACCTAACATTGCAAGGAATAACATAACCTAGCATGATATAGCACAGCATAACGTAACATAACATAGCCTAACATAACGAAACATAACATGGCCTAGAAAGGCACAGCATAACATAATGTACCATAACATAGCCTAGCAAGGCATAGGATAACATAACGTACCATAACATAGCCTAGCAAGGCATAGCATAACATAATGTAACATAACATAGCCTAGCAAGGCATAGGATAACATAACGTACCATAACATAGCCTAGCAAGGCATAGCATAACATAATGTAACATAACATAGCCTAGCAGGGCATAGCATGACATAAAGTAACATAACATAGCCTAGCAAGGCATAGCATAACCTGGCGTAATATTACATAGCCTAGCAAGGCATAGCATAACCTAGCATAACATAACATAACATAACATAACAAAGCCCAGCAAAGCATAGCATAACATAATGTAACATAACATAGCTTAGCAGGTCGTAGCATAACATAACGTAGCCCAGCAAGGCATAGCATAACATTACATAGCCTAGCAAGGCATAGCATAACCTGGCGTAATATTACATAGCCTAGCAAGGCAATGTAATAACCTAGCATAACATAACGTAACATAACATAGCTTAGCAAGGCATGGCATAACATAACATAACATAGCCTAGCAAGGCATAGCATAACGTAACATAACATAGCCCAGCAAGGCATAGCATAACATAATGTAACATAACATAGCCTAGCAGGACGTAGCATAACATAACGTAACATAACGTAGCCTAGCAAGGCATAGCATAACATTACATAGCCTAGCAAGGCATAGCATAACCTAGCAAAGCATAGCATGACCCATCGTGACATGCATAGCGTAGCATAACATAGCATGACATAGCTTAACATCGCAAGGCATAGCTTAGCCTAGCATGATGTGCAAAGCCTAGCATGACGTGCATAGCCTAGCATGACGTAGGCACAGAGATGCGCTAGGAAGAGGCTCAGTGAATAGGAATTTAAAGGGTCGGATAATATGGATGTCGTAACCCGATTAGTGCGCATCATGAACAGCTGATTATTAGCTGATGCAGCTTGATGACTTGGCCTGCCTGAACTAACACGATGCTTGATAATTTGTCAAAATCTCGGTAGCTAGCTAACTGCATAAATTAGGTAGTTTGGTACCGTATAAAGCAGCAACAGCAAGTTGCCAAAATTCACCTATTAAAACATATGGTTTAGTCCCCATACATATAGCTAACGTATCACAAAAATAATGCTCTATAAATCATCGACCAAATGCTCTGGAAAACATCAATCAGGTTCATTAAAAAATTGATTTAGGATTTAACATGAAAGGCATTTACATTTATCTTGTAGCCAACATTTGAATTTGTAAACTTGTTCATGCCAAACATTACGCAAGTCTTTCTACATATGTAATAGTAGTAGTAGCCTTTATTGTCACTGGTCACAGGTACAAGCAAAATTAGCCATCAACCTGTCCATACATACAATACATACAATAACGTATGTGCAGCTACAAAGCCAGATTTAATCATTTATTATTCAATAATAATTAATTATAAATAAAAAACTAGCTGGGTTTTGTGCCACAAGGGGTGAATTGATTTGAAAATGATGTCAAGTCAAATCACACAAGCATTGATGGGATGTATGGCCTGTAGAGGACAAACCATGTATAATATTGTTAAGGGTAAATTTATTTTAAGGTTTCTACATAATGAAAAAGTTGGACATATACATGTATATTGCAATATCAACAAATGAATATAACAAATGAAACAGAAAGTATGGTGAACCAAAACAGTAATTTAACAGAAAAGATAAACAGAAAAAAAAAAACCCTGACAGATCCAACTCTTTTTCCCCATTATACAGATTAAAATCTATAATGTACAGATGATGTTTACATATGCATTGCAGAATCTGAGGGATCGTAGGTTCTGAGGTTCTGACCTGAAGAGTGTGTTTCACATAAAATATGGTTACGTATAGTCCACAAGGAACATAATAAACGAATGTACACGAATTAACTAGGTTCGGAAGTTTACATGAGCTTAATTCTTAATACTGTGTGTGTTATCTGAATGATGAACGACTGGTTTTATGTTTTGTGACAATTTGTTCTTGAGTCTCCTGTTTGTCATGAGCAGTTCAACTGAAAAATCCTCCAGGTTCTGCATAACTGACCCCTTTCCAACGATGACTATATGATTTTGAAATCCATCTTTTCACACTGAGAACCACTCAGGGACTCATACACACATATTACAAGAGGTGCAGACATTCACTGGGGCTCTTGAAGGCACCACAATACATTTACTATTCATACATTTAATATATTTACGGGGAGTAAATACTGTGTAAACAGTTAGCATTTTCTTTAAAGAACATTACTGCACTGTCTTTTAGAATCTACATACGACATTTAAATGTTTCCCAGAAGACATTATAATAACAATTTACACCAATAATCCTGAATACACCACCAAACACCCTCCTAATACTGTTGTCCTGTCAGTATTAAAAACCTTTGTTTCAGCATATAGCCAAAAGGCAGTGCAGAAGATAGTGGAAAAGCAAATGATGATTTTTTTAAAGAACTGTGTTCAGTTATATGCTCAGTACAAACAAGGGAGTCATGAACAACTGTCACAAAACATCAAAACCAGTCGTTCAGCATTCAGCTAAAAAACATAACAGTATTAATAATCAAACCTGTGTTCACTTAATGGTTTATTTGTGTAAATTCAGTTGGGTTGTGTCTTTGACTACATGTAAACATCTGTTGTGGGATCATTCTGAACAGAATTTTAATAGACATGATTAACATTTTGCAGTTTCTGCAAGGCGGTATGTACGCTTAGAACGTCCCCTGCACGTATATGCATATAGATAGGAACGGTCCAGAGTTTCAGTAGATAAAAAACGCCTGCCTTCTTTACAGCGTTTGTTTTAAGTTACAGATCCCACCCTTGTTGTGTTCTGGGCGGAGCTAAAAAAAAAAGCGCTTTACTGCGTGACCGTAACGCAGAGCTTCTACACAGCCGCGTGCGCGCGCTCGGAGTCGCTCTGAGGAAGTTTAGTGCAACGGAGAGCGCTTTTCTGTCGGATCGCCGCAAACAAAAGACTCGAAAACAAACCCCACCGACGCTTCATATCGACAGCGCGAACTGGAAGGACTCCCCGTCCGCCTCCTATTAACAGGACAACTCGGAACATTACGTCTTATTGAGCTGCCTGCAATCAGAGAAAGCTCTAAATGTGACCACTTTTCTTCTCGTTTCTGCTTGCGTTTGTAAACGGTGGATTTTCTGTTGCATGGTTTTTACACGTCGTCGTCGTCGGTTTTTCTTCTCTCCTTAATGCCATAAAGGCTTTATGCTCCAGGAACATGTCCAGGTGAGTATGACACAACATTGCGTCGTAATCAGGAAGGATTTTTGGATTAAATCTTTTGTTTTGGTCGGAAAACTTTTCTGCTACCAGGTCCAAGAAGGTGTTTGTGATTATTAAAGCAATAAAGGGAGTGTGTGTGTGTGTGTGTGTGTGTGTGTGTGTGTGTGTGTGTGTGTGTGTGTGTGTATGTATGTATATATATATATATATACACGTATATATACGTATATATATATACGTATATATATACGTATATATACGTATATATACGTATATATATATATATATATATATATATATATATATATATATATATATATATATATATATATATAGCGTGCAATTTTAAATTAATTCCAGCCTTTTGGATTATTCAGTACTTTCTAGGGCAGTTAATGGATGTTAATATTGTTTCTGAAGAAAAGTGCAAAAGAACTCGCTGGGCTTTAGTGTAGAAATAAACCGACAAAGCGGCGCGGCACCATAACGCGCCTCTGCAAGACATCTGTCTTAGAGATAAATGTCGAAAATGGATAAAAAATAACTAAAATAAAAGCCGTTGTCGGTTTGCCGCTTGATCATGCTGAATTATTTAGCCGTGTTGTGGAAAACACGGGAGCGCGAGCACCTGTTTGTTGTTGTTTTGCTCTCTGTTGCCCACACGCACGAGCGCCGGATCAAAGTCGTCGGGATGGTAAAATGATTGGGTTTCGGCTTTGATAACCTTCACAGAACTGCACACGAGATTCCCTTCATATGACTTTAACGCAACACCTATAAAATCACTATGATATAAAAACTAGAAGGTTACCAGGGAGTGTTATTTATGTATATTCTCAGTCTACACTATGCGGATGCTTGAATATTTTTTTTTCGCTTATTTGCGAAGGGGCAGTTGCGCAAAGTTGAGCCACTAGGAGGAGCTCAAATTTCCAGAAAACTTTATTTGTGGATGAATTATTTTGTTTGGCTTTTTGTCTGCCAGTCAACTGCACGGCAATCCAATCGTTTGTGATGCCGAGGACACGCGCTTCCGTCTCGCGCTTCGTGCCGCTTATATACTCCGCCACCTCGCCGTGGGCACGAGCGCCTCTCCTAATGTTTACAGCCGTGTGGAACATTTCGCAGCGTGGACTCAACTGCACACTACGTCGCCCGTGAGTTATCGCACGTAATGACATGGTTAGAAATGCTGGCACACGAACATATAAACAAACAAAAACAAAACAGCAATGCGTTTAAATACAGCGCCGCGATATTATAAAGTCACAGGCGAGCAGTTTCCTCTTGAGCACGAGACACGGTTTCTAAGCGCGTGCGTATTCTCCAGTGGCGCAGTGCGTGACTTTTTGTTTTTATAAAAAATCGTCAAGCGCACGTTAACAAGCTGCCAGATTGTAAAATTCGTTTGAAACACAGCGTGTTTCGGACGATTCGCGTCGAAGAAGAAAAAAATAGGAAGTTGTCTCGGAATGAAGTGAAGTTGTGACGCAGTTTGACCGGAGCTTCTGCCTCGCGTGACCCGGCCATCAGAGAAAAAACACAAACCCCTGGCGTCGCTAGTAAATATAGCGGTGCACTAAAACGGGAAAAAAAACCGTTGTGTCACGTAGGCTGTTCGGACGACGGTGCCAGTAGTTCGCTCGTGCGCGAGTTACAAATAAAAACAACTTTTAAGCCGCATGCCAGAAACGGTAATTACTGCTGTTTTATTTTATCCCGCAGACGGCAAAACCGGGCCGATGGCCCAGCCTTCTTAAAGGAGCAGGGGGAACGCGGAGAGAGCGGCTCCCGGGCCGAGCCGTGTGAGAGCCCTCAGCCGAGCGAATTGGACGTGTTTTATAGGGCAGCGTTCGCGGTGCCGAATATCCGTTTGGCTTACCAGTCAAGGTCGCCTGTGTTCAGAACCCTCTCCAGGTCGTCCAGTGGATATTTTTCGTTCGACAGTGAACCGAGTTCTCCGCTAATCACCCATAGCACCGCCACTCAGACCCCGAGTCCGTCTAGTCAAGTGATAACTCACGCCCTGCAGCGCATTTCAGAAGCGCGAGGCGACGCGCACAATCATGGTAAGGAACCACTGCCAAACACCCCCCATCTCCCCCCACATTCTCCCCCTCGTCTCCCCCCATTCTCTCCCCCTCCCCATTTCTCCAGTGTGTTGAGTCAAAGTGCTGGCATTGCATGCTGACATTAATCTCTACGCTGTGTGCACGTTAACCTCACAATTATATCACTTATATCGAATTGCATGTGTGTTTTAGAAGTTTACAGGCGTGACAAAATCATCAAAATATCACTTTTCACGCACGAAGTTCAACAGCTTTTAGACATCTCGCCTTGCAACAGAGTGGCAAATTATGCATGATGTCTTTTTTACTTAGTATGTCGGTGCTTATTGAAGAAGTGTTGTTGTTCTGCAAGCTATTTTAACTTCTGTAAACACTTTTATCACTTATCAATGCCCGATTTGCCCTTTTCATTGTACTGAACTTTATTAAACAGTCCATACTTGATGGATGCCAAGAGTTTTCCTCCCGAAAGTCAACATTGCTTGCATTTATTGCTGAATCTCACAGCTTTTGTTTATACATGTGACTGCACTCACATGCATGAACATCCTTTCACCTCCCCACAGGAAGTGTGTTTTGTCATTGCACCGAGGGCAACCCCCAGTGTTTAGAGTGTACAGGGAGTTAGTGTGCGTTTCTTCTCACAATGTAAGCTGGGACTAAGCTGATTTGCTTGTTGTCTCTATTTCTGCGTACGGCTGAGCAGGAAAACTTTATCTTCTGGCAGTCAAAATAATCTTTTGTGAAGCCCAGACACGAGAGCCAACCATCTCTGTTTTCTGCTATAGAAAGGTAGGTGATGAGTACTGTGATAAATCGTTTAACTGTAGTGCTTTGCTATAGCTTCCTGTTTCTGAGATGCAGCTTGGAGAAGGAGTGAAACACTTATCTCAACAAATCAGGGCTCTTGTCCGTTACACGGAGCAGGATTTACCCCATCACCAACAACTCTTTTTGTTTGGCTGCATTGTTGTTACTGAATCAGCACACAAATCTGGCTGGGTTTTGCTTTGCTTTGCGAGTCTGGCATACACCGTGACATGTTTGACACAGAGAAACAGACTGTATCACGTTAGTGTGTAAGTCAAAACAGAGCACATCGCAAATCCACCCGACCACAGTGACAGATAACAATGTAAACAAATAAACACTACATCATTACCCGTCAGTATCGTTGTCGTTGGCCCATGGCCGAGCGTGTAAAAGTCGACGATGTAATTGAGTAATATCAAGAGTGCATTTTTTTTTTTTTTTTTTGGCTATTTTATAGTGAAAGCCTGAAGAGGGTTGACATGTGGAAATGAGTTGCATATGGTCGTAATATGATTGGGCATGAGAAATAACAGTAAAACTGCTTCTCGCTTGAGTCATAGCTGGAGAATCAGTGCACCTTCAGCCAGATTGTGGTTGTATTATTAGCGCTTAGCCTCGCTGTTTTCCTCGAGTCGATTCTGACCACAAATCAGATTTACTGCAGGTCTGTAGCGTTTCAGCGCTGGGTTTTTACAAACCCTCCTCTTGAAATTCACACACTGAATATATCAGGAGCTTTTCAAAATTGTTAACGCATGACAGTTTCTTAAGACAGTTTCTTTGTTCTGGAAAGATGGCAACCAGGAACAAGATAAAGACAACAGGAAAAAGGCAAGCAGATGAAAAAGGATTATTTAATATTGTGTAAAATTTGATATCACACTACAGAGATTACTTGTCACGAATCATGAACTTTTTTGACTACTATGTTAAGTTTTACTATCACTGTACCGCCCCAATAAAAAAAAATTTTAGTTCATGACGGCAAGTTTCATAGCACATGATTTATCTTTCCTTGTTTCTTTCTTTATCTTTTCTTAGAATTATGGTCTGCTCTCCATAACCACTATCTACCCCACGGAGCAGCATCTGCGGGGGACATGCAAGCGGAGCGAGAGATTGCGCGAGAGTTGCGGCGCATCGGCGATGAATTTAACCAGCTTTATTTTCGTGAGGTGAGAAACACATGAGTGTGTGTGTGTGTGTGTGTGTGTGTGTGTGTGTGTGTGTGTGTAATAACAGCTCGTTCTATCTGAGATCATTATGAGGAACTAGACTCTTGAAAGCCTTTGAGATTTCCTGTGCCACTTTAGAGAAACAGAAGACTTTCCTTTGAGGATTTGTGTACTTTTTTTTTCGATTTTTATTTCTGAAAGTTGCATCACTTCATTTTCTGTCAGAAATCAAGGTCCTTTCCTAAGGAGTCACCTCTCACAAGTCTTGTGGTGCATTCTGAAACAGAAATCTTTTAAGTACATTAGGAGGTTACTAGTCCTTGTAAAAAGGCTCCGTGTGAACCCTGTTACTGAAAGAGACATTGGATTTCCTTTTAGGAATCGATATTTAACAATTTTTTATTCAGTGCACTGGAGCACAGAACTCTTAATAATATATGTATTTTTTTTTGTACTTTTTTTATTATTTAATTTTGACTTGCAGTAAGCATCAGATAAGATGCATTTATTATACATATATGTCCAATTAATTATTTTTATTATCCCCCCTCCTTTTTTTTTTTTTTGCATAATTCAGAACAAAACATTTCCAGTGTTGGATGACAGTAACTCTATATACTATATTTGCTCTGGGTCGTTTCAATGTATATTTATCTTAATATAACCTTAGATTATCACTGTGTACTTTCATTATGTAACTTAATTTCATCTTCGCTTTTAATAGTGGACATTGTCACAAAGCAGCTCTACAGAAATATATCGATTCAGGATATAAATTTGTCACTCATGAGTAAACCAGAGATGACGGCGGTGAGGAAAAAACTCCCTGAGATGACATGAGGAAGAAATCTTCAGAAACTCAATTGCAGTCCAAAGCTATATTCATGGTCTCTAAGTGGAACCATTCCCAGCGGTCCTGTATATTATCGCACATTAGCTTTCTGTCAGCTGCTCAGAGACGCAATTTGTCCATGCCCTCTCTCTCTCTCTCTCTCTCTCTCTCTCTCTCTCTCTCTCTCTCTCTCTCTCTCTCACACACACACACACACATGTTTAGCACTGTAAAATAGATCAATTATTGTTGCAGGGTTGAGTAAAAATGACTTAAATGTTCAATCCGCTGCATGTTTGTGTTTCAGTCCTCAGCGTAACGTCATCATGACTGTCACATTTCTAAACCACTCTTACACTCTGTAGCATTTAGCAGAAGAGAAGCTGCAAAGTGGTGGATTTAAAAGGATGCCTCATTATATTACCCTGATTAGTGACTATCAAATAAATTCTAATTTACATATTACAATCGTACTAGATTTCCTGTGCTGGTAACTCTGTTAGCGTTCAGTCACATTCCTCTATTACACAGCTGTCTTGATGAGCAGGAAGCACAAGAGCGATTACGAAATTTTGAAAGCGCGACTGCGATTCTGACTCAGAGACAGCCTGTCACCTTTCCCAGAACTGTTTCGTTTTGGTCGCACTTTCCTTTACCTCCATGTAGAAGTGGCTAAGATGTCGGTAACAGAGCGATGTCATATTCATATGCCAGAAAGCAGAACAGGTGCAGTGTCATGTGTCTCACGTATGATGCTCTGCAAAACAAGTTCTTTTGCTTTCCACTATCACTATCTTTAAAAGGTCCTTTTTTCATAGAACAGACAGTTTCCCTTTCAGAAACAAATTATTATCTGAAAACAAGCTTGGTAATGAAACTCGGACATATTCAGAATGCCATTTTTGTCTGTTGTGTGTTTAAGATCACAGCTTTGGCTTTGCCAACCAGTTTAGATTTTTTTTGTTATTGTGTATTAGTGTGTGCGTGCGTGTGTGAGAGTGTGTGTGAGAATGATTGAGTGTAAGTGTGAGAGTGAGTGTGTTAGTAAGTGCGTGTGAGACTCAGTGAGTGAGTGAGTGAGTGAGTGAGTGAGTGAGTGAGTGAGTGAGTGAGTGAGTGAGTGAGTGAGTGAGTGAGTGAGTGAGTGAGTGAGTGAGTGAGTGATGGTTGTTATGAAAAACGGATGGTTGTTATGATTACTTGTTCTGATCTCTGGTGGACTTAGTTTTTGTGTGTATCTGTCTTTTTTTAAGAGAGCACTACGTCCTTCTAGACTTTAATACTTCAGATGGTGTGTGTTAGAATCAGGCCCCAAAGAATCCAATGAAGCTTTTCATCAGCTATCAGACTATATGCTTATTAAGCACTTATTACATTTATACGTAGTGCAACAAACATAAAATAATGACATAAATGTGTCCTCTTTTTTACTCCGTATTATCTGCAGTAGACTTGGGAAACAAACATGTTTTCCGGAGTTAGATATCAGGCTTCCTTTTGGGTCACCAAAGCTGGATGTTCCGTCTCGTATCAACATCTAATCTGCATTTGTTCCTCTGAAAATCTTTAAGTTTTAGATCATATCATTGTGGTGTTCTTTCATTAACTCTGGTAACATTAGCTCGATGTCAGATGCTAGCATGAGCATGACATTGCATTGCTTGCTTTCATGTACCAGAACCTGAGCTCTTTATGCAAATAGATAATAGCTTATCTCACATGAGCTGCTCTTTCTCTCTCTCTCTCTCTCTCTCTCTCTCTCTCTCTCTCTCTCTCTTGTTTAGCTCTGTACAATAGAATTACTGTGGTGAAACTGGTGGATTTAAAGGAACACTTCATTATAATGGCAATAATGAGTCAGAGACACACAATCTTAAACGCTTTGCTTTAAGGTGCAAGGCATGTAGCCTGCGCAGACATACAGAGGAGCTAGCAGTAGCTGTACTAGTTAGACGAGGCAGACAGTGTTGCATGGCAGGGTTCGTATGTGACCGGGACGAGTTGACTTCATAATGTTTACCCTGTGGTTAGACTCTAGGCTCTAATTATGCACTGGGTCATTCAACTCAGCGCCATGCAGACGCACTCGAGGCTCAGCTCGTAGTCAGGGTCCTGAATCGAGCTGTCCGGTCAAGTTTAAAATGGATGGGTACGGTCTTTTTTAAACCCTCGTGTTAAGTTTGTTTTTCTTCTCCTGATGTCACTGCTTTGCTTTGCGCTGCTTGATGAATAAATGTTGGTGGACCTTGTTGCAGAGCTTGCATTTTGTTTGCATTCTCATGACAAGCAGAGGAATGAGTAGAGCAGATGCGTACTGTGACCACACTAAATAAATCAGTGCTATCCGTTCAGGTTTGCAGCATGTGACCAAAGACAGGTTGTGGATTAAGGTCTGCAAACCACTGATAAGACTGATGTAAAATTTTTAGGAAAAATCTTTCTCTCCCCTAATCTGAACTGCCGCTTCATATAAGTGAGCAAGCGAGCACTTCCACCTACGAGCGTTTCAGCCTACACAGTGGTGAGACCATGTTGGAATCTTTACCTGCTACACCAAGGGGGCATCTCAATCTGCACTCTAGCTCCCTTAGTAGTGAATGCATATGTGGTGTACTTGTGTTCTGACACTGGTAGGGACATTCCTATATAGTATAGGGATATAGTGTATAGAAATATGTATAGTATATAGTATAGGAATATAGTGTATAGTCTACAGTAGGAATGTAGTGTATAGTATAGGAATGTAGTGTATAGTATAGGAATGTAGTGTATAGTATACAGTAGGAATGTAGTGTATAGTATACAGTAGGAATGTAGTGTATAGTATACAGTAGGAATGTAGTGTATAGTATACAGTAGGAATGTAGTGTATAGTATACAGTAGGAATGTCGTGTATAGAAATATAGTATATAGTATAGGAATGTAGTGTATAGGAATGTCGTGTATAGAAATATAGTATATAGTATAGGAATGTAGTGTATAGAAATATAGTATATAGTATACGAATGTAGTTTATTAATATATAGTATAGGAATATAGTGTATAGTATAGGTATATAGTGTATTATATTGGAATATAGTGTATAGTATCATAATGTAGTGTATAGAAATATAGTGTATAATATAGGAATATTATATTGGAATATAGTCTATAGTATCAGCATGTAGTGTATAGAAATTTAGTATATAGTATCATAATGTAGTGTATATAGTATAGGAATGTAGTGTATGGTATAGGAATGTAGTATATAGATAATTGTACATAATTGTATGTCATTCTGTTACACTGTGGAGCTTTTGTCACTAAAACAAATTCGTCGCATGTGAAAAGATAACTGGCAATAAAGCTCTTTCTGATTCTGAGATAAATAATATTAGTCTATAGTATCAGAATGTAGTGTATAGTATAGGAATGTAGTGTATAGTATAGAAATATAGTATATAAAATACAAATATATAATGTATAGTATCAGAATGTAGTGTATAGTATAGGAATATAGTGTATAGTATCAGAATGTAGTGTATAGTGTATAGTATCAGAATGTAGTGTATAGTATCAGAATGTAGTGTATAGTATATAGTATCAGAATGTAGTGTATAGTATCAGAATGTAGTGTATAGTGTATAGTATCAGAATGTAGTGTATAGTGTATAGTATCAGAATGTAGTGTATAGTATCAGAATGTAGTGTATAGTGTATAGTATAGGAAGGTAGTGTATAGTATCAGAATGTAGTGTATAGTGTATAGTATCAGAATGTAGTGTATAGTATCAGAATGTAGTGTATAGTGTATAGTATCAGAATGTAGTGTATAGTATATAGTATCAGAATGTAGTGTATAGTATCAGAATGTAGTGTATAG
Source organism: Tachysurus fulvidraco (assembly GCF_022655615.1). Taxonomy (NCBI): domain Eukaryota; kingdom Metazoa; phylum Chordata; class Actinopteri; order Siluriformes; family Bagridae; genus Tachysurus; species Tachysurus fulvidraco. The sequence continues at coordinate 7,434,375 of NC_062521.1, read as the reverse complement.
TGTATAGTATCAGAATGTAGTGTATAGTGTATAGTATCAGAATGTAGTGTATAGTGTATAGTATCAGAATGTAGTGTATAGTGTATAGTATCAGAATGTAGTGTATAGTATCAGAATGTAGTGTATAGTGTATAGTATCAGAATGTAGTGTATAGTATCAGAATGTAGTGTATAGTATAGGAAGGTAGTGTATAGTGTATAGTATCAGAATGTAGTGTATAGTGTATAGTATAGGAATGTAGTGTATAGTATAGGAATATAGTGTATAGTATCAGAATGTAGTGTATAGTATATAGTATAGGAATGTAGTGTGTAGTATATAGTATAGGAATGTAGTGTATAGTGTATAGTATCAGAATGTAGTGTAAAGTATCAGAATGTCATATATTTAGTATAGATATATAGTAGTATATAATATAGGAATCTGAACTGCAGTCTGATTGAGATGAACCACAAGTGTCACCCTGATATTACTTTTATTCCTTATTACTATTACTTACAATATTACGCAGTAGCAGAGATAAATTCAGCTTGAATTCAGAACAGAATATCGGAAGCGTTTTTGCTGAGAGATGTCATTGATGTGCATCAGCGCTTTTCTGTTGCACATCATCTTCCCCCTGAGGAGCAGAGCAGCAGTATCTTCCACTTTGTTCGGAACACCTGCACATTCATCCAGTTATCTAATCAGCTAGTCATGTGACAGCAGCACTGTGGGTGCTGCTGACATTTCTGTGGGTGAGAACAGCTTGTTGATAAGAGAGGACAGAAAAAAAAGGAAGTCTAAGGTAACACATAAAGTTGCTCTTCACAAAGTGATGAAGATAAAAGCATCTCAGGATACACAAAACATCAAATCTCCAGGTAAATGACCTACAGCGGCAGAAGACCACATCAGGATCCAATCCTGCCAGTCAAGAACAAGAATCTGAGGCTGTCATGAGCATGTCAAGATTTTACAGGTCGAGAATCAGAATTATCCCCAGATATTTTTCCACCTGACGCTCAAAATGGGATTTTTTTTAGCAGTCAGTCATCCAAAATAAATGAATATAAACCACCGAATAATAATAATAATACTTATTTTTAAGAGATAAAGAAACTTTCTTTCGAGCACTGTTAAAAACAAAAAGCACACGTCATCTCGTCCACACTGCAGCGGGTGAGCCGGGCTGAGCAGAGTGTTTTTGCAGTTGTCTGGCTTTGTGCGCTTGTGGCTTCTCTGCTTTTCTTCCATGTGGTCTCTCGTGCAGCAGCTTCCAGTTTTCCCTGAGAAATGACTGCCAGAGAGTGGCTATGACACACTTAACCACCATCTTCTTCTTTATTGCTCTGTTTCTCTCTGCACTTTGCTGAGTATTGTATTGCAGTTTACTCTGAAGAGCCGCGCCAATGATCCGCGTCACGCTGTGTACATATACAAAGCAGTCTTTCACTCTAGCTGTGATTTATTATTTTTTTGCTTGCTGTTTACACTCTGGTATGGAAGTTAATTGGGGATGCTGCGTCTGTCACTTGGCTCTGTGGGACTGTGTGCTGTCTGCAGCAGAGCACCACGGAGTCGCGCTTAGACTTACCGAAGGCATCACTTGCCAAAAATACCCAAACATGTGCATGTGTGTAATAGAAAAAGAAGCTTTGGTGTAGCTTTTACTCAAAACAAGACTGAAACTAGTAACTCTGGAGCATTTTAAACTCAGATGTGTAATCAGAATCCTGGGATTCACACTGCCCATACATAACCCGGAATTATTTTTGGATCTTGTCTCTGGAATTCTTACAGTTTCTGTCTTGTTGCTAAGAATCTAAGTAACTTTAACACAACGTCATTTCACAGTGTACACGGTTTTCATCACAGTGCAGAGTCGTGGGTAAAAATTCAATTCAATTTATTTGTATCGCGCTTTTAACAATTTCCCATTGTCTCAGAGCAGTCCTAATTCCGCCTCTCTGTATTGCAGTGTGAAACGTTCGTCTGTCCAGGGATTAACCTCTGATTAAGTAGCAGGTTAAGTCTACATGTGTTTCTCAGGACTTGGTGCTGCTACAACTCAGTAATCCAGAATGACAGTCATTCATTATACTGATGCAGTTTTCTCTCTCTCTCTCTCTCTCTCTCTCTCTCTCTCTCTCTCTCTCTCTCTCTCTCTCTCTCTCTCTCTCTCTCTCTCTCTTTCGCTCTGTGCCACACCACAGGGTTAAATGTCCTTCCATTTTACTCCACTTCCTCCTCACCTGTTTCCTCTGGCTGAGCACACAATCACTTCTTGGGCACGCTGTGGTTTTTGGCTGGCCTTTTTTTTTTTTTCCCGAATCAGGGCCTCTCTTATTTTTCACTCTCAGTATTTGTTTATTAAAAACGCTTTTTTTCTCCAAGTGGAATAATCACTGCTAATTCGGACCACATGCTTCAAGTTCGTATCCTTTTGCTTTCCTGTTTTTTCATCTCCAAGCATTTGCACCTGCTTTACTTTTTTAATTCTTTTTTTATTATTCGTCCTTGATTGTTAGCCCTTATAGCTGACCTTATTAGCCTGAGGCAAACTATTCTTATCCTGGAGGTGAAGTAGAGGCAGTCCTCTTGACTCTGTGTTGTTTTTTTTTTGTTTTTTTTTTCCATCCTTCTTTTATGTGGTACAGGATTTTATTTTATTTTTTTTTCCTTTTTTTTTATTCTGGAGTGTTTTCTCACTGAGTTCTGCCAAAAGTCTCCAGGGGAAAATGCCCTGTTCTTATCTGGGTCAGTGTGAATGTGTGAGTGTGTGTGTAAGTATGCCAAAAGCAAGCGATAGAAGAGGCCACCTGATTCAGCCTGACTGCTGCCAGGTCTCAGAAAGCCACGTCTTTAACATTTTATTAGCCGTAACTCTGCTTTCAGATCATGATGCCAGACAGCATCAAGCGGGAGACTGACAGGAGATTAGCCTCTAATTCAATTCAGATCAATTCAGTTTTATTTAACATTTGTCACAAAGCAGCTTTCTAGAAATTTCTAGAAAATATTGATCAATCGTAACAAGGCTAATAACAGAGATGTGGAAAATCCTCCCTGTGACGACAAGCAGACTCGAGGGACTGGGTGTGAGCATCAGTAGAGTTTTAACTTCAACTCTGTTATATCAAACTGAAGCTAGCTAAACATATGAGCAGCTAAACATAGGCATACAACACAAAGGATAAAAGATTAAGTGGATTCAGTCGATATAAAAATGACACTGAGTTCAAATCTGTTGCATCAAACTGAAGTTAGTAACTGTTCACTGGTGGAGACTTGATTGTGAGCTGTTCTTAGCAGTTGCAGTTTTTGGACTAGGTGTTTTAAGGAAGAACTGCCATGCACAGTAGACAATCCATGTTGGGTCAGCAACAAACGATTTTCCTCCGGTGATGTAAGAAAAGAAATGTTGAGTTGTATGTATGTTTAATGAAGCTACTTACCAGTCAGTTCATCATTAGCAGAGCTTTGAGCGGTGACTGATCTCACACAAGGCTGTAATAGTCAAAGAAGGCCTGGTGGAAATCCCGAAACTGCTTTCTTTCTGTACAACTTTACAGAAGTGTTTATTTCTGTGAGCGGTTTAATAACGCTCAGCATTCACACACTCAGTCAAACGTTTTCCTGTTTCCTCACTACAGGCAGAAAGAAACGGCGGCGTGGCCCCTCAACAGGCCCAGAACGAGCCGGCCATCGTGGTGTGGATGGGGCTCCTGATTGGTCGGCTGTTACAGTACTTCCTGAGACAAAGATGATGGACAGAGAGAGCACCCAGCAGACAAGTAGCACCAGACTGTAGATATGTAAATACACAGCGTCAGAAACTGCTCTCTCTCGCTCTCTCTCTCGCTCTCTCTCTCTCTCTCTCTCTCTCGCTCTCTCTCTTTCTATGAGAGCACCTGATTATATATCAACTGAAAGCAGACGACTTTGACATTCCCTGTCCAGAATTAGGATGTGCTGGTATTGGGTGGGGAATTCTGGGATTTAACTTGGATTCATGGACAGCTATGTTTCCTGCATGAACATGAAAAGCTGAGCCATTAAAACACTGGGTTGAGAAGGGTGGCGAGACCTCTCTCTCTCTCTCCCTCTCTCTCACTTTCCCTCTGTCTCCCTCTCTCTCTCTGTCTGTCTGTCTCTCTCACTCTCATCTCTCTCTTCTCTCTCTCTCTCTCTGGAGGGTGTTTTTGTAAAGACATTTGGAATGGATGTGCCTTCATGGCCTCAGTGCTTTAGTCTTTCACCCTCGGTGCCTGTTTTCCGTTTCTTTTGTTTTTTTTTCTTTTGCTTGTTTGTTTTTAAATTGTGTATATCTTTTTATCTGCCTTTTGTTCTGTATTTATTTGCCACTGTTATATTTAAGTTGTGTTTTGTTTTCTTGTTTAAAATGGAAGTGGATTAGTTAGCGGTAATGTTGCAGTTCTGCCTACCCCGTTTTTTTTACTGACTTGCTCTTTACCGAAATTTGCACTTCTGTTCAAATCGTATCCACAAGACGTTACACAGAATGTTCCGGATAATCATTTATTGCCTGAAGATCTCGGTGGAAACAAGGAAACATGCGACTGGTTATCAGAGGCTTATGAGAGCTGTAGAAACGGAGCCACCTTCTGGCTGAGGGACAGCCGGCCCTTAGTACGGTGCGATTTTCACACTGTTATTCTCCAGAGAACCCTTTCACGCTTTGAGGCCAAGTGACCTAATACTGTCGAAGCACAACACCAACCCTCACGGAGCAGCCTTTAATGAAAATGAATGAAAGTGAGCAAGAGAGTTTTTTTTACACAGTGACGAGACTTTAAAGTGATTTTGATGAAATTTTTATTTTTAAACAAATGAATAATTTTAATTGTTTAAAATTGGACCTATGGTGAAATGTAATGAATGAACGGTTTTATTAATACACGTGGTTGTTCAGGTGTGGTTGCATTGGCCGTTTCATCGTGGGTGGTACGTCCACACAGTGTGTGTGAGTGTGTGTGAGATTAAAGCTATTCAGCGGATTTTCAAGCGGTTTTATTTTCTTGCTGACCCAGAAGAGCCTTAATCACGAGTCTAGAGTCAACCTTGATGTAATGATGTTATAAAAATAGCCTCAGTGACTGTAGAGTTTAAAACACTCGGCTTCCTTCACGATTCAGTTGATGGCATTAACGTGCATCTCCACAAACCGTTGATTATGCATTGCTATTTCCCCAGTATTGCATCGAGACCTACATTATTGGCACTTAACAACTGATACGATAATTATGTTAAATATGTTAACTGATGTTAATAGACATCCAGATGAATCAACTGATTTGTGTCATTGATTTTTTGTTTTGTTTTGTTTTTTAATCATTCCTTTCATTCCCAGTGAAATTTCTCGTCACAAGCGGTATTTAGCTTGTCTTAACTGTTTCAGGTTTAGCAATCAAACCAAAGAACGTTTTTCGACATACTGTAACAGTTGAATTTTGTATTATGTTCTTTGATATGTTTGCCTTGTGTACAATCAACCATATAAAGATCGGAATACAATCAATCTCCCGGTATCAGAAATGTCATATAGTCCATGTTCAAATATTTGTGCACCTTCCTCCCTACTTTTTTTCCACCAAACAAACAGAAGATCATTTACAGGTCGATCTGCATTCCAGTTCACTGGCTTTTTAACCAGATTCAGTCTCATTACCTGCAAATTAACTGATCCACCTCACAGACCCAGTACATTTGTAGCACAATGTCTGTCTTTGATTCTTTTTTTTTTTTTAATTTGTTGATTGCACTGAATCTTTGCTCTGCTGACCTTGTGCAATACTGCTGTAAATAAAAGCTTCTTTTTCATCTTTCTAAACACGGCCAACTTGTGTCTAATTTAATTCAGCACTCAGACATGTTGATTGGCATCTCTAAATTGTCCAGTGTGTGTGTGTGTGATAGTGTGTGTGATACAGTAGCGTATTCTACACCATCACAATCTGATGTACCTTTACTTAAAAAACAGCAACAAAAAGTGTCCTGCTGTAATTCCATTAAGGATAAATGTATAATGTAAACACAGAACAGTTGAGTACAGGGCAGATGTTATAGAAACAAGGCTGCAATTTTCTGAGACAAGCTCACAATTGTGATAAACATCAAGCATCTGACCCAACATCTGTCAGTCTAACAAGAAAGTTAAACTGTTTAAAACGAATAAAAACATGTCTTAGGGAAACGGTGCTGATGTGCTTTGGGTGACTTTTTTTTTATTGTTTGCACATTTCCTGTCAATGCCTCAGACACTATGGTTGTGCTCGTTATGACCCTGGGGTTTCCACGTGTCTCAAGAGATCGGATCACTCTTGATTTTCTCTAGTTACCGTGGCAAAGTGCTAAGCGCTCATTTCATTTAAGGTATCCACAATCAACCAATTTCTATATTTAAACATTATTATAAAATACTACTGAAAAAGTTCCTTCGCTTAGAGGATAATAAGCTAATAATACTGATAATATGATCATCATTAATATTATTAATATTTAAACTTCATTGCAGCGCAAAGTATATAATAAATGCGCAAAATGTTATGTCAGTACATGACAGCAACAGTAATTGCTTTTTAATGACTGAAGTAAAAGAGATAATAATATTCTGCTTTGGCTAAGTGTAATGTTCCATGAATAAGATTTTGGAACAGGAAAGTTGGCTGTTTAAAGTAGAAATCCTCTACACTAGCTACGTCTCTAGGCCTAAGTGTCGTTCGTAGTTTTATATTAAACCGTGAAGCCGGGGAAGAGGAAGGAGCTGCTGACTAAGGCAAAAAAGATTGAAAAAAAAAAAAAAACACGAGTTGGAGTTACAAATGCTCACACACAGCTAATCAGCTACACACTTCTGCAAATGTAATATCTGAAACATGAAGTCACTTCTTAATGAAGCGGAATTAAAACATGCAATTTCCTTAAATAGTGTTAAAAGTTCATCATAAGAAAGCATTCTTACATTAACAAGCCCTTTATTTGATCACAGTAAGAAACCTGAGGTGTGGAGAGGTTTAAAATATAAATATAATGTATCTAACAGGGAGAACAATGGCTCAATAGACAGAATAGCATGGTTAGGCTTTTGAAGTAGCTCTATTGTGCTTGAAAACAAGGTAACACTGGTGACTAGGTGGTCCTTTAATGTTGACACACATTAGCATTTACCTTACAAATAGGTGCACATACATTACAAAAGGTACACGTGTCCCTGATAACTTCCCTGTGCATGTGGCTTGTGTAAACAGATCACAATGTGTCTCTGAGACACACATGATCCCATCTGCTGTTGTACGTAGCGCTGACCATTTGTGATCTGATCACATGAGATGATAATAGCAGGTGTAAAATCAGCAAGGACATAAATTAAGCCTGCAGAAGCACCATAAAGGACAGAACAGGGGTGATTTCAACAGGAGTTCACAAAGTCTTATAGATTTCATACTAATTACTATGTATTGCATGAAAAATGGTGCCCAGGTTAGTAAAGACCTTTATACTTTTTGGACAAGTCAGTCTGAGGAAATGCTTTTCAGAGGTCAGAAACACCTGTATGTATATAAAGTGAAACTGAATACAGATAGGAAGATCCGTATACAGAAATGTTTGGTATATGCTAGTCCAAAATAAAAGTCTCAATCTTCAATCAATGTCTGATTGAATCTTTGCTTTAAATAAGATTTTCCTTATACCGTAAAAAATAAATGCAAAATAAAAAGTAGTTAAGTTTATGTACAGAAAGTACCAGAGATTTTGTCTTGAAATGAATACAATACAATACACCTGAAAGTCCTGTCCTGTATCTCGTGCACATAGGCTATACTGAACACAGACACTCCCCTTTGATTTGAGTGTTCACATGAAAAGAGAACTCTCTCTTCCTCCAAACAGTCAGCCTATCAGGGCTAATCTGCAAGACATGGAAAGTACGGTACCTTCCACACAGCTTGGCATAAACATGTGGACATAATTATATAGCTTATGCTGAGCTATTCTCTGCTTTGGGCATGTCATTGTCTCTCTCTCTCTTGTCTCTCTGTCTCTCTGTTTTTCTCTCTCTCTCTCTCTCTCTCTCTCTGTCTCACTGTTTCTCTCTCTCTCTCTGTCTCACTGTTTCTCTCTCTCTCTCTCTCTCTCTCTCTCTCACACACACACACACACACACACACACACACACACACACACACACACACACACACACACACACACACACACACAGAAGCAAAGTGGACAAAAGTAGCTTTTGTGGTTTATTTCTCCAAAGTGTTTGTGTGTATTACAGTAAATGTGAGAAAACAGTATGCTTCTAACTTTTTTTAGTTAGGTTACAAATCATGTTGTCTGCTGCAGATAATAGTAGACACAGAAGCCTATTAAAGGCTACATAATCACATCAAATCTTCATCCTGGACTGAATTCAGGACTAATTAACTAATTAACTCAAATTGCAAATTATTAATGTTTAATATTTGTTGTGACTATTTCAGTACTCAGATACAAAAATGAGTCAGAATCAAAACATATGTTTTAGTTTTATTCAGTGATTATGATACAGATAAATGTGAGGAGTGACTGGAGACAGACAGACAGACAGACAGACAGACAGACAGACAGACAGACAGACAGACAGACAGACAGACATATCTGTAATTCTTTCAGCCTAATTTTTTTCTTTTTAAATTACTTTTGCACTGATGTCCCTTTACTGTAAGATGGATAACTGCTGAGAAAAAGTGTGAAGCAATTTTCCCTGTAACTACCAAGCTTTCAGTTTTCACTTCTGAATTTGTTATAGAGTAATAAATTAGCTTTAATAGGTGAGCTGGTTTAAATTCCAATAAACCACTTTAAGCACTACGAAATGTAAAATGTTCCCAAAGTATCTCTCTTACACCTTTTGATATATACCTTATGATATGTGCACCAGTTAGAACCGTATGTGTGGTTAGAAAGAAATGATCAAATGATTAAAGTATGTGAGCAGATTTTATAAAGAATGTAAAGCATGAGTTTAATTTATACCTAAAATAGTTGACATTGAGTTTGACATATCAGTTCTGTTACACTGCATCAAATCTCAGAGGAGTCAATGGTAATGGATTTGGTATCATCCATATTTGGGCCATGAAGGATCTGGGAAATTTGCAGATATCCATCTTGATTTGATGTTTCTGATCACTCATTCATTCTATTTTTGCTTCTGGTTTTCCTGTTTGGGGTCATCATGGCAGCAGACTGAGAAGTTCAGTCAGACAGTTCAGAGTTATTTATCTGCAGCCAAAACCACCAGCACCTTCTTGGAGGATCTCCAGATGTTCTCATACCAACAGTGAGCACTAATCTCTCCAGGTGGAGAGCTCTTTATGCAGTGGCATGTGTTTGATAGAGTGCTGCAGGGAGCTGACTTTCAGAGGACATTCGTGTAAGGTGCCTGAAGCTCTTCTTAATTCAGGAGAAAATTTGTCCCTACTCTGAGGCTCTCATGTATTGTCAAGTTCATCATCTTATAACCGAGTAAGCCAAGCCACCCTTATTGGTTTGGTCACTACCCGTAGTTCCTAACAGTAGGTGAGGATAAGGATTTATAGTCCTGCTTTACAGGTTTATACAATAACTATAACACTTCTACCACTAACCCAATCTGTTTCAGTCATACACTCTTTTTTTCATCGCTTGTAAATAACATCCCAGGATATGAAAACATTTCAAGTGTCACCCCTACCTGAATGGTGCATCCTGGACTTTTCTGTGAGACAGTATCATCTCTGTCTTGGAGTTGCTAAAAGAACATCACAGGGATGTTACTTCTAGTCCCCCATAGTAGATAACTCTCAAACCATCTCCATGTTCTGTCTATAAAGACTACAAACAGTCTGGCACCCAGTTTAAATGATTCAATCAATAGTAGTAATGTGTTTACAACTCACTGTGCACAAATAGAGACCAAACGGCATATTACCAATGGTTTGCAACTCGCACGATCATAGATCTTCATCATATCTACAAAAAACATGTAGACAGGATTGGAATACTCCATGTCCTTTCAGAAAGTGGTGTAAGAATAAGGAGCTGTTCCTCTCTTCCACCATATTTGTTTACATATTGTTCAGGGGTGTCAGTATTTTTGCCTCATGTTTCTGGACATAATAATATGTGCTATATATGGTACAAATTTTGAATCTGTCTTTGAATTTCTTTATTTGATACAATATTTTTTGCTCTAATTGCGACTTTCCCATAGTTCTCCCATGTTTATTATGTTTATTGTAAATATACAGGCTTAAACATTGATCCCTGTGGAACACCAGCACAAGGAACACAGCTGATTTATGCTGGTTCACTGAACTGAGTTTATGGAGGACAAAATGGGTTTGTTTAGTCATATTTCAAGTGTTAGAGATCTACTATATCATGTCTAAATCTGCAGTTAGATGAGAATGTGCTCCTTGCTGAGAAAGATTTCTCACACTGATTCTTAGTTGACTCTGAAACCCCTTTAGGGTATGTACACATAAGAAGAAAGGGCTCACATCCCTCTCCGGTGTCCGACAATCTGTATATACACTTTCAACAAGTGCTGCTGTCATTGCTTATTGCTGTGGGCCAACCAAACCTCTAGCAGTCTTTCAGCTTTTCAATGTTTTGACCACAGGATTCAGGAAATCTACATTCTTTGCCTGGAAAAGCACACACAGACACATTAACACACTCTTTCAACAAGCACACTAAGTCGAACCCTGAGCTGCAAGAGGCAGGATGCTGTGGTTAAAGACCCCAGACAAATGTCTTCCTCTATTGAGTTCATTCACACAAAACTTTCCATAGTACTACCCACCTTCTGGTATTTTATTACATGCCCATCACACACACAAGTAAGTTTCCTCTTATTTTCAGTGTGTAAACTAGCCTCAAAAGAGCCGTCACCTGCCCTTAAAACAATATACTATTCATTAGACTATTCATTAGAATATTATGCAAATATGGATATATTGGGTATATACAGTATATTATTGAACACCAGTGTCCCACAAGGCTGCATGCTAAACCCACTGCTCTACTCACTGTTCACTCATGACTGTGTTCCTCTGCATAACCAACATCTTAATCAAGTATGTAGATGATACCACAGTGGTTGGTCAGATCAGCAACAGCAATGAATTGGCCTACAGGGAGGAGATCCAAAGCCTGTCAGCATGGTGTTCCACTAACAACTTCACCTTCAGTGGCACAAAGATGAAAGGGCTTGTTGTGGTCCTCCAGAAATCTAATAACAGCGGACACCTCTCTATCTATGTCAACTGGACTGAGATAGAGAAATGTCTGCTGCTATTAGACACTCTGTAAGATGTCTATCACTAACATCTATCTAAAAGTTCATCTATCCCCTTAAGATCTTGCCCAGTTTTTACAGCTGCATCATTGAGAGCATCCTTAAAAACTCCATCACATTGTGGTATGGCAACTCCAAGGTGTGTGAAAAGAAATAACTTCAAAAGGTGGTGTTAACTGCCCAAGTTATCACTGGCACCCAGCATCCTGGCATGGATTCTCTTCACCACAGGTGCACATGAAATCATTGAGGATGCCTTCCTGCCTAGTCACAAACTATAAACTTTACTGAACGCTACACCACACCACTAGGACCCTGATGTCTCACTAATACTTCAGTGCCTCTAATCACCTTGCATGTCTGCTCTAACATGTACATTCTGTTATCTTTTCTACATTATCATAAATGTATATAACTGTACGTTCATTGCTTACCCTAGTTACCTCTATATATGTATACTATCTGTATAAACATTAACAAGGTAAAGGTTTACTCTTTTGCACTCTCATGAAATCATAAAATACTGCACATTGCAATACACAATATATAATGCAAACAATATAAACAGATTTGATTTAAATGAATATATGAATTCATCAGAAATTAGTAACTTTGGAAAATTAATATTTCATTTAATATTACACAATTTATTGGAAATCTGTTCTCTCATTTATGACCACTAATGTCAGCTAAATATGTTATATATAACTAAATATATATTATTTGTTGGAAAATTTGTAGTGTGGTCCACAAACCAGAAAAACAGTCTAACATATTCACTCACAAAAAGTTAACATCCACTTAGCCTCAATATTTAGTCTGTCAGCAGTGCTAGCGATAATTTTTAAAAAATTCTCAAAATTAATAATTATATTAAGCAAAATTATCTCCGGGGGGCATGGTAGCTTAGTGGTTAGCACGTTCACCTCACACCTCCAGGGTTGGGGGTTCGATTCCTGCCTCCACCTTGTGTGTGTGGAGTTTGCATGTTCTCCCAGTGAATCGGGGGTTTCCTCCGGGTACTCCGGTTTCCTCCCCCGTTCTAAAGACATGCATGGTAGGTTGATTGGCATCTCTGGAAAATTGTCTGTAGTGTGTGATTGCATTAGTGAATGAGAGTGTGTGTGTACCCTGCGATGGGTTGGCACTCCGTCCAGAGTGTATCCTGCCTTGATGCCCGATGACGCCTGAGATAGGCACAGGCTCCCCATGACCCGAGAATAGTTTGGATAAGCGGTAGTAAATGAATGAATGAATGAAAATAACTTCCAATAGAACAGAAAAATGTCTCACTTTAAAATATCAAATGTTAGGTTTAGTAATCTTTGGTTTGGTAGATTTTAATATTGTAATCTTCTAAAAAGAAATGCTAAATAAATGTGACTAATTTCAAGATATTTATATAGTGAAGTCAGACAAAAAAGGAAATGCTATGAAATACTAACAAGTTGTATGACTCCCAGTGACCAGCAGCATTGGTGACGAGATGTGGGCGTGTCCAATGACGCAGCAAAGTTGAGAGTTGAAAGCTGTTATGGAAAAATAAAGTGACTACCAATGAGAGTGAAGACAGCTCATAAGGTATGATGCAGATATATACACTGCACCTACTGACCTTCTGACAACTTCATATCACTGCACCTGACAACTTGCTTAATTGTGAACACAGCATTATATGTGTAGAATACATTGGTAATGGATCATCTGTATACATGTATCTTGATTCTGTGTGAAGAACTCACTCAGTCAGTCACTCACATTTCCATAATTGCTTTATCTTGGTAGACCTACAGTCTATCCTGAGAACAGCGAGTGAGAGATGGGAATACTCTATACTCTGTTGCACCATCTACACACACAATGATTTATACTTAGCCAGTCTTCTTATTGGCATGTTTTTGCACCTGGGACCCTACGCTATGAAGAGTCAGTGGAGCCACTACTACGCCACATGTCTACCAATTTGACACAAGCTACAGTGAAGTACCCACGTGTCCAGATGTCTAAAGTAGAAACCTAGACATTTGAAGGACTTCCTGAGTATCACAATGCCAAAAATTGACACCCTTGAACACATCTGTACTAGGAATAAGGATTTCTAGTGGACGTCTTCAAGGATATTAACCTCTAGATGGTTTAAATATTTAGCGATATCAGTTCTATGGACTGATCAACCAGTCTTTTTGGGACAGTAGTCGTGTTGGTCTACACTTTTTTCCCCATTTGTGGTAAGTATTATACAGCTTGGTTTTGTTGAAAAGTCAGTTGGTAATAATATTAGTCAAACTAGCCGTTTGACAGACTCCAAGCCTAAACCACCAGAATGACCAAATGTTCTGACTGAAAAGATTTGGTGTCCAGATGCAGAACTGTATATAATGTCAAAATTTTCCAAATCTTAATGCTTGGTTTCAGGGAGTGTGGTTTTCAGGGAAACAAAGCAAAACAAAAAATAAAACAAGGTACAGTGAAGTTCCATACAGCGAGTATGAGCTAGTATATGTAAATAAAGGCAGTTGGTGAGAGGTGAAAGGAAGGTCCAAAGTGAAAGAGAAACCCAGGGAGATAGGAAGTGAGAAATTGTTCTGCTATTGTACTTGGCCTGATACCAATAAAGAACTCCTGACTTTATTTCCAGTAGTGTACAGAAGTAGTATGAAGCACTACACAATTTAGTGCTTTGTGTTGTAACTTCACCCCATTTTCATCACTATTATCGATGCTGTGACCATCAGTGCCTGTTTCTAGAACTTACCTCTGTTTAACTGAATATCAGCCTCAGTAGGTCGTATCAGATCTAGTCTCTTCTTATCACTGGTTCCACTGGAAACAGACAGGAACCAAAGACATGATTTAAAATGTGGTTGATTATTCAATGTCTTCCTGTAAGTGGGTTTTTTTTCCTGATCAGGGTCTCAATGGATCCAGAGCTTATCCTGGTATCAGGTAGGAGAAGTCATGCTTGTTGTCCTCAGTCCATTGTGGAACACATAATGAGTCATTTTACTTGGTTAATTGGTGTGATGAATCATGTGTGACTTTGTCACAGGTTTATTAGTTCAGGAAACACAAACAAACAAACAGACAAACAGACTGGAGAAAGGAATTCATAGTACACTAAACACCAGTATCTTTGCACACAAAACTCATGGGCAGGTATTTACACAGACTGACTGACAGACAGAACCACAAGTTAAACCAGAATTTATAAACATTTAACTATGTGCATTGAGAAGAAAAAGACAAACCCTAGACCTTTACCATGACACTTCCTCAGCTTGTAACAGTGACTAAGATCAAATAAAAACAATAAAACACACACTCTGTCTGTGTCTCTCTCTCTCTCTCCCCCCTCCCTCTCCCTCTCCCTCTCCCTCTCCCTCTCCCTCTACCTCTCCCTCTCCCTCTACCTCTCACATACACACATACACACATACACACACATACACACACAGCTGTTTTCAGGAAGAAAGGGGGTTGCAGAAGTCTGAGTGTAAATGTGCTGGTCTCATCAGAGACTCAAAAGAGGACCTGCACAAAAAGTGGCCTTCTCTGGAGTCATGGAAAAAATGTGTCACTCTGCTCCTTACAAAGAATAAATATACAGCCTTCATTTGTGCCAGTGTTGTGCCAAATCCAGATACATTATCATCTTATGTGCTTCTTTGCATTTGATAACACTAGAAATCAAACAAAGCCTAACAGGAATGGCCGTGGACTTGATGTTCTTTGAGGAAACCTCTGGTGCTGAAGCTCTCGTGCTAATAAAAACCACCATCTTCAAAAATCACTCCAGAAGCGCAATGTCAATAACAAGCAAAGCAGCAAATGAAAGCTCTACATTATGCTGACTCGTACTCACTCGTTTGCTTCAATCTGTCATTATTATACAGTGTCAGCATATCATTCTGGGTGAATTATACCTTAAAGAAGGGAGAAGAAAAGCACCTCGTCACCCTGGTTCGCCTCAGACTCCTCGAGGGTGATGATCCTGCTCACCTGTGGGCTGTTTGGCCCCTACTTCACCCCAGGGCAGTGACTTTCTGATGGAAGCACTGTGTACTTTCCAGAGGTGTTAGTCATCCTTTAGGCAATTTCATACTGTCACCTCAGGACACCTCCTTAAAAATCCCCACCAGGAAGAATGTCACATGACAGCAGGGCCGCAGGGTTCCTGCTCAAACATTGCTTGAATAACATTTCTCTTTTCCTGACCTTATGACAAGTTTTTATTACAGTAATAAAATAGATTGTGTGTGATTTATATGATTTGAGGACTGACTGATTCCTGATTTGTGTATAAAATGTGCTTATACATTAAAAAAAGGGGAAAGAAATCAAGAAACAAACAAACAAACATGCACGTCCAACTCTGGTATACCAAGAATCACAGTTTCTTCTTTCCTTTGAACATAATGCCAGGACCAACCCAGGCTTTGCAGGCTTTACATCAGCAGTGTCAAACAATGTGAGTGTGTATGTGCGCATATACCAGAGCTGTGAGTCACTGCCTACTGCGCTCTGCTAATTGGCTGATCTACGCTGGGTTATTTTAAGCAGGTATTTAAGCAGGTATAAAGTTCAGGTGCACGTCCTCAATGCTCCTAGCTTCTTGCGGAGGAACTTCCTTTAGATGTTTGAATAGCTGAGTCACTGGCTGTATTTAACTGAAAGGTGAAGGCCATCTTCTTCCTGATTATCTGCTATAATTCTGCCTAGCAGAGTTTTAGGCTGATATCCTGTGACCAATGGACCAGTGTTGATGTGTCCAGTGATCGAGACTCCAAAGCACTTTTATACGTCTCTCTGGAAAAGGACCTCTGCCGAAAGCCATAAGCGTTAAAGGGTATATGACAGGATTGCTGCCTGATTTACCAATTCATTATGTTTTTTTAATAATCAGAGGCACATTTCCCCATCTGAAGCAATAGTCAGTTTAGGTGACTTTAAATTAATCTAAACTTTTGAGATTTCAGATAACAATTTGTAAAACACAAGGAAATAAAATGACTAATATTTATAATACTATTACTTCTTCACACAGATTAGATTTTCCTGGCCTTTAGTATTACTTTAAAATACAGTTAGCGCTACTAGTTAGTTTCAGTGAAACCTATTTATTTTGGCTTTACAAATCATGTCGATAGCTACTACTGAACAAGCCACCAAGTCGAGATGATCTTCTGAAAACAATAAGCCATTGAAGTGAGTTAATTAGAAATGTGTGTACACTGTACAGATTGTTAGGAGGCTTAGAGAGGAGTGAGTGAGTGAGTGAGTGAGTGAGTGAGCGAGCACGTAGACGTCCGCCTGCTTGACGTGAGTCACCACGTTTTGTTTACACGGCATCCGCCATATTTCAACACCATGCCAGTGTTTTCTTCTTCTAATTAACCCTTTTTTGAAAAACATTGAATGGACTGTCCCTAAGTGAAAAAATAGTATGCCTAAATAATAATAATAATAATAATAATAGTTTTTAAAAATCAATTAATAAAAATAAAATTAAAATTAAAATTAATTTTCAATTAATTAAACATTTATTTGACAATTCTAAATACAGTAGTAAAATGTTTCTATCTATCTATCTATCTATCTATCTATCTATCTATCTATCTATCTATCTATCTATCTATCTTGAAGATCTTCTGATTGAAGATGATAAGTGAAATCTGACACAAACCCCCCCCCCCCCCTTAAATAAATAGTTTATCAAGCTACTTGTTAACTTTATGGAGTTTACACTTGATTTACAGCTTATATTTTCCAAACCAAACCAAACTGAATGATTGTGGACACTGGACATGAAATAACATGAAATAGTCATTTATTCTGTTACAATAAGAGAAATATGAACTCCTGAAAACCTGAAAATCGGTTCAGCTCTATATTTATATGGGTTTTTAAGACCATTTGTCATGGTTAGTTTTAGGTTGTATGAACATGACAGGATGGACTTTAAGATAGATTTAATGCGTTTTGTCCCATTCTTGTCTCACTGTACTCTGGGTGGATAAGACTGGGATTTTTACTGCACTGAAATAACTAAAATCTATCTAAAATATAGTCAAACCAAATAAACCAAGAGTAAGACTATTAAACTTATGTCTAGACATTGCTTGAAAGACTGTTCTGTTTGTCTGATAGCAAAAGTATTTGCCAATAGTATAAGAATGTTTTTTTTTTTATCCTAAATTTGGTGTATAGTCATGGGATACTGTTCACTTTGTAATAAAAAAGACATGTATATAAACAAATTCCTAGTCGGGTTCGTTCCAGGTCTTTGCTAATGAAGGATTAGCTCCAGAGACCAGCACAAATAACCTAGCAGGCTATTTACCAGGGGCAGTGGTGGCTCAAGTGGGTAAAGGCACTGGGTTGTTGATTAGAGGATCTGGGTTCAAATTCCAGCTCTGCCACTGTTGGGCACTTGTGCAAGGCCCTTAACCTTGACTGTTCCAGTGGTGCTTCAAACCTCCAAAAAAATAATTTCGCTGTAGATGTGACAAAATAAAGGCTTCTATTCTATTTATTGTTCAACATAATAGTCAAAAATGTCAGAACACAAAACCTTCAGTCCTAATGTAATGATGAAAGCAAAAAAAAACACGAGACTCCTTTTATTAACACCGACATACGTTTCAGTCGCGTGATTTTGTTTTCTGTTCGCCATATTTGGGACTGAATTTCTGGCTTCACTGCACAAAAGGGAACATAATGAAGAGATGAGAGACTGAAAATTACTGAAATGACTAGACATTTCACAAGAAAATAAATGGTACAAAGTCGATCACACAGACGATGACCTTTAAATGCTGATTCCACTCAAACTTTCTCACACACACACACACACACACACACACACACACACACACACACACACACACACACACACACACACACACACACAGGACAAATTATTTAGAAGACACACACGTATGATGTGATACAACAAACTTTTATTAATTCAAGTTTACACAAAAGTGTATAATAACGTCAAAGAGATATATACATCAAACAAATAGTCAAATAAAAAATAGGATAAGATAAATAGAAATAATACAAATATTTAGTTTATTCATAATATTATATTATAATACATTAATGTTGGTTAGTGGAGACTGGCAAAACTGTAGCAGTAGTACACATATCAGTGAGAAGAAGATCCTGCTCTAGAAAAACACAGCCTCTAGAAGGACACAGTATTGTCCCATTCTTTCATCCAATTAGGTTGTGTTTTTTTTAATCGATTCCCTTCCCAAGAATGAAACCCAGGCCCGAGCATTGAGCACACAGGCTACCAGACCACCAGAGAACAGAAAGCCCTGCTCAAATCGAGCAATCATCTACTTAGCCAATCATGTTGAAGCAGCATATAATGCATAAAATCATGTAGGTTAAGAATAACAGCTTCACATACATCAGAATTACTTTAACCACACCTCTTGGCTGTTGGTGCCAGATGACAGGGTTTGAACATTTTTCAGAAACTGCTGACTCCTTCACACACAAAAATATGCTAGAGTTTACAAAGAAAGCTGCATACAAGCAAAAAATAAAAAAAAAACAAAAAAACATCCAGTGAGCGGCAATTCTGTGGGTGAACTTGTTGGATGAGTTGTTGATGATGAGGGAGGTTTAGTGAGAACACCCGGCCTGCTTTGAGCTGAGGAGAAGGTTAAATAAGCAAACTGCCGTGAGAAGAAATCTCAGTGCCACAACAAAGGAAACATGGAGGGGGAAGAGTTACACCAAACCACTGTGAGGTCCACTCCTGTCAGCCAAGAACAGGGACAAGAATGGAAGAAGACCTAATGAGGCAGTATGACAGGGTGACCCCAAAGCCTGAAGGAGCAGGCAAGGGATGAGTCAGACCACCAGGATACTATGGACTGTGTAGGGCTTTGTTTCATTCTGTCTTCACAATATGAGTAAGCATAGGAAAGTTAACACACTCAGTTTTGTATCAATTTACAGTCGTGAGACCATGTTGAGAAAAATCATACTTACGAGCTGTGTGTGCTTGCTTGTCTCAGACTAATAAAGCCTTTGTTATACGGTTTGAGGAGCGATAATCAATCAAATCACACTTTTGTGAGAACATGAAGCGTAGTGGTGAAGGTTTAAATGCTTGCTGTGGGCTGTGAGTGTCTAATCTTTAGATCAAGCCTGAGGAGAGAAAGGAACGTGTGTGTGTGCATGTGTGTGTGTGTGTGTGAGTGTGTGTGTGTGTGTATGTGTGTGTGGCTGTTTCAGAGGTTCTGACAGAGCTGAATACAGTGTGTTCTCAGTGCAGCAGCTCCAGACTGCATGACTATTTGTTTGCACAGTGCCGGACAAAGCTACAAGGAGGGAGAGCAGAGGCAGCTCAACATGTCAGGGCGTGTAAGTGTCGCCCCGGGCAGCGTGTACTCTCACTGAGGCCGAGACAGTTTCTCTCCTCTCTCTCTACCTCTTCCTCTCTCTCTCTTTTGAATAAACAAAAGGCAGACTACTGTCTCAAGATAATGACCTTAGTCTGCCTAATCAAAAGCAGCTGGCAGGACAGGGGTTACTTGGCTCGAGTTTTCACAGAGCCGTTTGTTGATTACAATCGAATATAATTTGTCATCATCGTCATAATCCGTCACATGAGTATCATTAGTAATATAAAATATAAGTCAGGCAGAGGCCGTGATTTAATAAAAACAAATCTATCCAAATTTTTCCGGTAAAAGGTAAAAGCAAAAAAAAAAATTCCCTTGACTGTGGAGTAACTCAAATATAGTTATGCAAGAACAATACACATGCAGATGAAAGCCCAACATCACGCTCGAGTAATATTTGTTTGCCACCGAGCCGTAAGCATGTCGTCATTTTATTCCACGATGTAAATAAAATGAGGGAAAACATTTATTTTACGCCCTAAAGGCAAAACCACTGTGTGTGAAAATCATGTTGATGGTCTGCTGGTGCCTGAAGTAAAGTCATCTGCGGTTGTTCAAGGACAGGGTTAATATCTCAGGATGTGTCTCAATGCCATGAGTCACCTCAGTCAACTCTTTTTTTTTTTTTTTTTTTTTTATGCGAGGTGGGTTTCAGCAGCCTGTAAACAGATAGTCATATCTGTATCACACGTGCTTTTGGCTCCTAGATGTCTGTCTGTCTTTTTTTTTTTTTCCACCCATCACCTGTGTTCACTTACTCATGTGCATAAAAGGATCCATGCTCATAATCACAGAGATAAGATCCCTATTATAATACAGACTTGATTGTTTTTTTTCGTCTGCCATTATGCACCAGTTAAGGTGATGAGGGCATCGGGTTTGCCGAAGTGAAGTGAATGAAATGGAAGAGACAAAGAACAGTTACGGTATATTTTCACACGGCTTGGAAGTCAAATAACTTCCTGTGTATTTTTGCTGACTCATGGGAAAGGGAGGGGTCAGGAAGAGACAGGTTCTCTCATTGTTTCTGATTCAGGCTCACGAGCTGGCACAGTCATACCTAATAAAGAAATTCAAAGTCATCATACATAAAAACAATGACCAGGGTTCAATCATGCGTTTCTCACAGCTGCTTCACTGCTTTTCTTTATTTTGACCAATAGCTTTACAATACATGGGTAAGGGGGGGCTGCTTCACATGCAAAAACCTTGACTTTTCTTCAGAAATGATTCAACTGAAACCAAACTATACTCAGTATGTCTTATAGTCTTTATATTTGGCCGAGTTCATTCGGAAGGCTGCTTTTACTTCTATGTGAAACTGTAAAAATAAGAATACTTTCACTCTGGGGCGGTTTTCAGACTCCCAAATAAAAAAAAATTCCATCTGTACGTGAACATTTAGCGTAAACTTTTTCTGGTTCAACCTTGATGATTTCACTTCAGAGACATTATCTCTGTGCTTTCCCTGTGACAGACCACCAAGACATGTCAAGGTGCTAACCTACACTTCCTAAATTTTATTTTAGATTTTGCGTCACACAGCGAGGAGGATTAGTCAAAGTGTGACTCACGAAGCCTGCTGTGCAACACAGGTGACTGTCTCAACAGAACTGTTTTTTTGAAGTCAATCAAATTGTCAGTTTAGACAATAACAAGGCATTATTATTATTAATTAATAATAATTAATAACTTTTAAATTAATAACTATATCAATTAGGAAAATGAACTTAAAAAGGAGGAAATTATGTGAGACACAAAAAATGTTATTTTTCTCTTTGTTAGGACATAGAGAATTACAAATTTAAAAAATTCTATAACAATAGATTTATTAACAAGAGGTTTGTGAATACATGCATCCAGATCTGAGAGAGAGAGAGAGAGAGAGAGAGAGAGAGAGAGAGAGAGAGAGAGAGAGAGAGAGAGAGATTACAAGAAGTTACACTGTTATACACACTTTCACCTCTGCGGGAAACCTGGGCCTGACTGGATACGAATATTCTAGCAAATACTCTGACTGTATAGATACAGAATGGGAAGATGAAGTGACAATTAAAACAGGAACTGAAAAAAATAAATAGTCCACATTTGTCCGGCAGGCAGGGTTTAAAATATAACCGTATGAGATTTCCATAAGATGGCTCCCCGTGTCATCCTGTCAGTAGCTGGAACGCTGTGTATGTGAGTCTGGTTAGTTTGTGGTGTGAGAAAGGGTGATTCTGCTGATGATCTATAATTCTTCTGTAACTTTACAGCTGTTTAATCTTAACATCCAATTTACTGTGATAAATCTACACTGATTAGCCATAGCGTTAAAACCACCTGCATAATAATGCCACCAAAACAGCTCTGACACATCGAGGCAGGGACTCAAAGGTCCTCTAAAGTTGTGCTGTGGTGTCTGGCACCAAAACGTTAGCAACAGATCCTATGATTCCTGTAAATTGTGAGTAAATAACCTCCATGGATGACGCCACTTGTTTGTTCAGCACATCCCACAGATTTAGAGGCCAAATCGACATCTTGAACTTCTGACTCGGTTGTCCAGCCATTACAGTTTGGCTCTTGACAAAGTCACTTAGATCCTAATGCTTGCCCATTTCTAAGCATTGATATTTTCTCTGTTCACCCTTATGACAAGTGACATTGTAACAATTAAATTAAATTTCAATTTAATTTATAGAGCTTTTAACAATTCACATTGTCTCAAAGCAGCTTTCAGAAGCTTAGAAACTGAATAAAGTTGAAAATAAATTTACTATTTATCTCTAACAATTTTTCCTAACAAACAAGCCGGAATGTGACGGTGGGAAGGAAAAACTCCATGAGACAACATGAGGAAGAAACCTTGAGAGGAACCAGAGACAGAAGGGAACCGCATCCTCATTTGTGTATGAGTAAATAATATAAATGTAAATAATGTCCTTTCGACAACAGTTTGTAATTAAGTGGAAGATACAAGATAATCAGATTTTCACCCGTCAGTGGCTTTAATGTTATGGCTGATCGGTGTGTATGTTTGTGTCATTATTCCTAGACATTTGGATGTATGACGGGTCATTCTGAATAGTAACAATCATCATCCTTCACATGTTTGCATCATTTCCACAGAAATTAACTGCTACTCCAACATAAAATCATCCTCTACATATGACTCAACCTCCTTGTTTGGTTTCTAGGTCAATGAATTTGACTTGATTTGCATCAACACAGTCTTGAACTGTTATTGTCACATGTTGGAGTGGATCATGTATCTTCAAAAGCCTGGAATAAAATCAATATCCACACAGACAGGCAGCCAAACGCAGGAGCAAACCCAGGAACCCTGTAGCAGCATTATGGCAGCAACACTGTTAAGGCATGGAATATATTAAACATTAAGTAAACTCAATGTTCTCAAGGTTGACATGATGAAAGGAGTAAAAAAGTGGGAAGTGTAAGGATATGAGTGACTTTGACATGGATAACATTGTGATGTCTAGACAACTGGGTTAGAGCATCTCCATGAATTGTTCAGGAATGGTTTGAGGAACATGAGGTGTTGTCCTGGCCTTCAGCATCTGTGGGACATGCCGTACAAAAATGTCAGATCCATAGAGGCTCACTGCACAACTTACAGGACTTACAGGATCTGCTGCGAGCTTCTTGTTGCTAAACACCACAGCACACATTCATAGGTCTAGTGGAGTCCATGCTTCAATGAGTCAGAGCTGTTTTTGTGGCACAAGCCTAACCTACACTGTTAAGCAGGTGGCTTTAAGGTTATGGCTGATCGAGGTATGATATGATTGGATCAATGTCTCACGCACACTCTGCATAATCTAAGCTAGTAGATTTATTTATTTATTTATTTTTGCCTTGGTAACTATATTCACTCACTCACTCATTTTTTACTACCTCGGGTCACGGGGATTACAATATTAAAATCTACCAAACCAAAGATTACTAAACCTAACATTTGATATTTTAAAGTGAGACATTTTTCTGTTCTATTGGAGGTTATTTTCATTCATTCATTCATTTTCTACCGCTTATCCAAACTATTCTCGGGTCACGTGGGAGCCTGTGCCTATCTCAGGCGTCATCAGGCATCAAGGCAGGATACACCGTGGAGTGCCAACCCATCGCAGGGCACACACACTCTTATTCACTCACGCAATCACACACTACAGACAATTCTCCAGAGATGCCAATCAACCTACCATGCATGTCTTTGGACCGGGGGAGGAAACCGGAGTACCCGGAGGAAACCCCCAAGGCACGGGGAGAACATGCAAACTCCACACACACAAGGCGGAGGCGGGAATCGAACCCCCAACCCTGATGGTGTGAGGCAAACGTGCTAACCACTAAGCCACCGTGCCCTACTAACTATATTCATTCTAAATTAAATAAATAAACCAAATTCAAGCTTCAATCTTACATCTGACCGACCACATGTTCCTTTTTTCCTTTTATAATGATGATAATAACAAGAAGAAGAATTCTGTCAGCTGTGCCAGTTGTGATATTTTCAATATTTGTGTCTGTTGAGTTTTTGATGATTCTGCAGTTCTCTACATTCTTTCAACACGTCTCACCAAAAGAAGTGGAATTAAATACAAACACTAAAAAAAATTTGGACATTAATCTAGTGTATATATTCATAAAAATAGTTTTTTTACTAAATATGAACAAAACATTATCATGCCATAGAACACAATCATAGATGCATTTCAAAATGAACCTGACAAGGAAAACCAGACATGCCCAGACATGTTAAAATAAATAATGCATTTGGAAAAGTTGCATGCATCTATAAAAATAGATTACATTTTCGATATAAATGCTGCAAAAAATAATCCTTCATGAAAAACCGTGACAAAAAACCTTAGACTGCCCAAAAGGTAGAAGGGAGAAAAAGGCTGCAGTAAGAAAGTTTCTGGACCCATCACTGATTGTTCATGAGTAGGGAAGCCACACAAGATTTCACCACATTCACTCAGTCCAATGATTAGGAATGATAAGAGAGAAAGCAGCAGTCACTGGAAAAGAGTTGCAGGATGACCTGAAAGCAGCAACAAGCAAATAACTGAAGCACAATCATCTCAGTTCCTGATACAAAATAAACACGGAGGTGTGCATTTAAATACATTCAGAGCAATCAGAATAGTTTGGTAACAAAATTCTCTGGTCAGATGAAACTGCAATAGAAATGTTTTGGCATGAATTCAGCCTGTAACATGTGAAGAATTAAGGGTTGAACATATGATCATCGTTCAGGCACGGTGAATATAGAGCTGCTTCTCTGCAACGCTGCTGAAGGAAAGCACATTATAAAGGGAAACATGATGGACTGTTTGTATCAAGACACTTTAGAAGAGAATCTATTTCAATTCTATTCAGTTTATTTGTGTAGTGCTTTTAACAATCCACATTGAAATATAGAAACCGAATAAAAATAATAAAGTTTGAAGGTTAAAATGAAGTTATAATTTATCTCTAATATCTATCTTTAATGAGAAAGCCTTTGGTGAGTGTGGTGAGGAAAAACCCTCAGACATCATGAGGAAGAATCCTTGAGAGTTCCTCATCCTCATTTGTGTTCTGCTGGTGAGTAAACAATATAAATGTAAATAATGTCCTTTCTACAACAGTTTAAAATGAAGTGAAGTGACATACGGCTAAGTATGGTGACCCATACTCAGAATTTGTTCTCTCCGTTTAACCCATCCAAAGTGCACACACACACACACACACACACACACCTTGAACACACACCCGGAGCAGTGGGCAGCCATTTATGCTGCGGTGTCCGGGGAGAAGTTGGGGGGTTTTGGTGCCTTGCTCAAGGGCACCTCAGTCACCTCAGCCCGAGACTTGAACCCACAACCTTGGGGTTGGGAGTCAGACTCTCTAACCATTAGGCCACGACTTCCCCACGAGTTTGTATTTGAGTGGAATTAAGCAACCAAGAGCTCCTGCGGAACTAACATGTCAGCGTCATTTCTGAGTTCACCACAGACTTAACACTAATTCCTTTCTGCTGAAGTCTTCACATGATCACTAATGAAGACACAACCCTACAGCTGACTGACGCAACAGTGGTTAAAAAAAGGTGTGACATTTAGGGTGTGACAAATCCACAGCAAATCTAATCTCATTGGTCAAGAAACTGTATTTAGGGTGAAGATGAACTTTCCAACAAGACAAACAAACAAACAAACATGCAAAATAACTCAAGAAGACCTTGCATGGTCTAAATAATGTTGTGGCTTGAAATCCTGTAAAGATCCTCATGATTATGTCTTACAATCAGCTAATCCTGCCAACAGCTTTGTATTTTTTTTAGTAATTTATAGATTTCAAAGACTTTTCTAAGCCTACCTCCAGTGAATTTAAGGCTCTTTTTGTATTTTGCGTATCAGCTCAGAATGACTTGAGAGCATCACTGTAAATGAACTAAACCCTGTGTAGGTCTAGAGACTATTTGTCATTCTCAATCTTTAAGAACTTTTACACAAAATAAGAATAAATTTGCATAGCGTGTATGGTATTAAAACATTAATTATTGCATTGTAGATATTTTTTATTAATTTGCAGGTTACCCTGTGTTTGTAGAGGAATGACACAAGAGCACCTAATAAACAGGACTGTCCAAAGTCAATTTAAAAAATAAATCATTAAATACATAATTATGAATTATTAATTAAATTCTTATTTAATAAATAAATTCTTTATTTGTGTAATAAATAAAAAATATTTTTTATGATAAAAATTCATTTAATAAAAATGTTGGATAACAATCCTACAAAAAAGCTGATTGCTTTTTACTATAGACATCTGGTGCATTTACCAACAGGTTTGTTTTTACAATATTAATGTTTGACTGTAAGACTTTGAAATAATCAACTCCAAAATTTCAGATATATAAAAAATATATTTGATGTTTGTTTGTTTGATCCTGCAATAGTATGTCAGTTGAAAATACCACATATTATAATGCTATGGTGATTAGGGACATTAGTAAAAAATAATAATAATAATAATGATAATAAAACAAACAAACAAACAAATAAATAAATAATAATAGATAAGCCACTTTTCATTTTTAATAAAAAATACATTAAGGATTAAGAGATAAAATCATCTCAAATTCTCCTTTTGATGCTTTTGACAATCTACCATCTCCTTTCATTATTATTCTGCTCTTTGTATTAAATAAAGAATGCTTTAAATATTTAGAAATTGTATTTTTTACAGAGTAGCTTTCTACATTTCTAAGACTTTCGCATGGTTCTGTAGTTCTGCATAGGCATTTGACTTATTTGCTGTGCACAAGCTATTTCTATTGATATGTTTAAAAACATACTGCCTTCTGCTCAGCATGTGTCTGATCATGTGTGCATGTAGGTGTGCGTGCGTGTGAGAGAGAGAGAGAGAGAGAGAGAGAGAGAGAGAGAGAGAGAGAGAGAGAGAGAGAGAGAGAGAGAGTGACATTTGAAACATTACATGTGTCCTCAGAGTCTGGGAATGCATAGTGTTTGCTATAAACCACATCTCAACCAACTGATAGACAAGTAGGAGGGCACATCAAATGTAAACACCATTAAAACAAACACTTTCGGGTCCCAAAGCCGACCACAGAAACAGACAAATGTCACGACGATCATGTTTTTTTTTCAGGGTAATATTTATTTGCTCCTTTCATTACTCAACTTCAGTTATCATTGCTATCAGGGTTTCACATCAACTCATCATGATTATCTGTTGCTCAGATATACAGCTTATAGAGATATACATATCATTAAATGTATAGATGCAGCATACAGATCCAAAAACATGGATACCTGAGATGACCTTGTCCTCAGTTTTGTTAGGTGTGTAGAACTGTAGCTTGTACAGTAGATCGGGTCTTTCTCTAGTGGCCTGTGCAGAAAACAAAACAAAAAAAAAAACAAAGAAAAAACAGGTTAACATGAGAACATTTGCACCGCAGCAGTCGTTATTACAGGAAACGTCAGGAAGTTCTGGCCTCGAGCTGTAACACCTGTCTGCAGTCATTTCCCTTTGAGCTATAGGCATGGCTGTAATAGTAGGGCTGAGGTTTCACAGCCATAGGTGCTACTATCAAATGCCCAGGTTTCCTTTTCTTTCTCCTCCTCATCGATGGTATAACGGTAGCTCTAAAAATCTGACATAAACATCCTAACAGACTCTTCTCATCCTGGACATAACTTATGCCTCTGGCAAATGATTTGATTTCACTGTACTCAGTATAGTGACAATAAAAGGATCTTGAATCACAAATTTCAAACTCGTCTAATGCACTTCTCTAGACTGTACTGCATTATACAAACACAAAGCCAGAGGAGAATCTGATCTATTCCATTCAGTGAACCTGACAGTCACTACTGTATGTGCATATCCGACTTATTTTTATGTATTGTTTCATTGTTAACAGCCCAAAAAAAACCAAAAAAAAACCAATTGTAACAGATTTTCCACTACACGCTTTTTGTACTCGCTAGTGTAGAAAGCCATAATCCCACATAAGGTATTAAGCGACGTACTTAAAGGCTTCAAACACAATGTTTAACCCACACGTTCTTTAATTTGCATAATTCAGCTTTCTGGACCCCCCTCCCTGGCACATTCGTTCTTGTTCTTGATTTTAACCACATCTGTCTCTCTCTGTGTTTCCCCTTTCCCACTAACTCATTAAAACGAGATACGTTTTCGGTTTATTGGCAACAATTTGTCTCAAAGCCACATCCAGAAAACAGAAGCATGATAAACACTTCCAGTTTAAAAGGAAAACCATTTAGAATTACGGCCTGTTCCAGTTACATGCGTGATCAAGGATAATAAAAGTCATGTATCATTCAGTCATTTCTAAAAATATAGAAATGGGGTGAAAAGGGAAGAAAATCTTCAGCAGCCAAAGAATCTTTTAATGTTCAGTGAACAAACTTCAGTATGTTGTATGAAACTTGTCACTGCAATTAAGAGTGCACCCGGACAAATATGCAGATACCCACGTGCACGTCTTACTTAATTATTTCTAATCTAATCCTATCTTCAGTAACCAAAAATAATCCGTTTGGATCCTTAAAAGCTGCTCCAAAAAGGAGTTTTCCTCATAGAGAGCAAAAGTGTCACATTTGGTCACGTCCAAAATATAAAAATCTGCCTAAACACACACAAACACACACACGCACACACACACACCCCTACCCACTCATTTACCCATTCAGTGTGAATCATTCTCTGTATCATGCTTTAACAGTCACAGTGATCATTTTTGAGGCTTCGTATGTATGTCTCATCCTTTAATACTCAACGTAAACGTGTACAAACTACAACATATAATCTTGTTCAAGAACTACTGTGACTGATTAATTAAGATGTGTAACACACAAATGGCCATTGAGGACACACTTTTGAGCTCTATTTTATTTCAGGTGTGTTTAGGCTACAAGAAAAATAATATTGATTCCTTACTTAGTGACTAAGAAAGTGTTCAAATCAAAGCCTCTACACTTGACACCCATAGGGAGCTCACAACCATCTGAATGCTTACTGCTAACCAGCATGATTCATATACGGCCCTGTGACTCGTGTCTTACACTCTGATTAGCTTAAAGAGAAAACACTATGAACGTAAATGGCCATTAATCTGGTACAGTTCATGTGGTGTATACACACACACACACACACACACACACACGCGCGCGCGCGCGCACTAGGCACTTTAATAGAAACGCATGTGAACCTGCTTATTCATGCAGTTATCTAATCATGTGGCAGAAGCACAATGCATAAAATCATGCAGAGACAGGTCAGGAGCTTCAGTTACCGTTCATGTCAAACATCGGAATGAAAAAGAAAAAAATGAAGAAAAAAAAAATGTCTGTGACTTGAACCGTGGCATGTTTATTGGTGGCAGATGTGGTGGTTTTTCAAACCCTGTTAATCTCTCCTGAGATTTTCATTCTGCACACGGTGTAAAAGAACAGGTGATTGATCAGACCAGCAGACCATCTTCTACTGCTCTATGGTCCAGTCCTGATCCTTACATGCCCAATGTACTGTAGATACTTTCAGTAGTGGAATGGGGTCAGCATGGGCATATGACCAGTCTGCAGCTGTGTGTAACAGCATACTGTGCGTCCTGACACCGTCTTCTATCGTAGCTTGCATTAACTCTTTCAGCAAGTTGTGCTAAAGCAGCTCTACTCTAGAGTCATATCAGATGAGTCGCCCATGATCCTGTTGTCCACAAGAATCGCCATTTCGGAGATGCTCTGACTCAGTCATCTAGCCATCACAATTTGGACCTAGTCAAAGTTTCGCTTAACCTTATGCATGCTCATTTTTCCTGGTCCCAACAAAAGACTACAAAAACCAACTGTCCACTCGGTGTCTAATATAATCCAACCTCTTTACAATGTTCTTCCCTTCACCTGTTTACTTGTATTGGTAAGCATGTTTGACTTGAACCACCGGGGTTGGGGGCATGATTATGGCCTTCACCCTGTGTGTGCAGTTCACATGTTCTCCCTGTGTCTCAGGGGTTTCCTCTAGGGACTCCGATTTCAGCCCCCAAGCCAAAGACTGCTGTGAAACGATAAGCATCTCTAAATTGTCCGTAGTGTGTGAATGTGTGTGTGTGTGATTGTGCTCTGCCTTGTGCCCTGAGGTCCCTGGGATAGACTCCAGACTTCCTGCAACCCTGTGTAGTATTGGTGCTACAGAAAATAGACGGGTGTCAGTGCAGTTAACACTATAGTTGATCATGGTGGTGTATATTAGGCTCATTATAATGTCACATTTTGTCTATTTATTGAAGCTAAAGTAGTCTTTATTCCTGAACTAACAGGACACAGTAGGTTGTTGAGGTTTGGGTTAAACGTGTATTTAACAATATATAAAAATCACAAACCCCGCACCTTCACCGAGTCCTGCTTTACACACATCTTTTAAATAAAGACATCAGGCTCTTGTTCATAACTTGTTTTCTGTATGTTATGGTAATAAATGTGGTGAGGAACAGACAGGAAAAGACAAGAGGTCACACTAATCACTGGTTGACTTCCACTGCTGCTTCGTCAGCCCACTTTTGACATGTTTCTTGTTTAATATTTATGCTGTGGTCGGGTGTTTAGCAAGAAAACGCTTTAGTTACATATTAGTAGCATGTAAAAAAAAAAAAAAAAGCTTCCCCACCTTAGCTTTTTTTTTGGAAACATTATGAATAATCACCACCACTTCACATAACGTACGAGTTTGAAAATCCATCACTTGAGTCAGCTTCAGATCTTGGTGATTAGTAAACACTTCCCCCATGGTGGTAGATAGAAGCAGGTCAACGAAGAGGAAAAAAAACGATCTGTCTTAAGAGTGGGTGGAAGAAGTATGATTTCTGTGAGTGGCAGAAAGTAATTAATCAGTTACTTGAACGAATGAGAGAGGGGGGGGGGAGATATGCATAAAAAGAAGCTCTAACAGAATAGCAGGAAATGTGTAGATATTTAAGTCAAAGTACGAATGAAATTTGCCACGATTACTGATTGAGTTATTCAGAGAAACGCAATATTGTTTCCTAATGACTAGTACTTTTCTCACTACTGTGTAAATTACAGAATGTCGCCTGGCTTTTTTTGACTGAGCAACAGACTGTAAATTCCTTTTTAAATCAATTTCAATGCAATGTGTTTTTGTATCAGAGATTTTTTTTTTTTTTTTTAATCTGGTCAGAAGTTTGTATAAAAATCATTCTGTACAAATCTTAAATATAACACTGAATTTACATTCGGGGTTAAAAATATAGCACCCTCAAATGGTAAACAACACAGATATTAGCCTCCCACTTCCTGTTTAAGGCTGTGATCCAACTAACAACAAACTCGATGATACAAATGAACTTTTTTTTCAAACAAGATTTTCGATTCAAAGTCATCAGATATTCCCTATGAGGGTTGTGTTGAACAAGTAAGAATACAATAACACAAGAAAAAACTTCTCTTTCTCTTACATTTAGCTGAATTGCTTAAGTTAAAAAAATAACCTAATGCTGGACTTTTCTATAGGATTATAATAAATACTTATATAATCTATACGACACGGTCCAACATTTAACACCTGCAGATTTGCTCTTGAAGTTTCAGACCTGCAAAATTTCAATCTAGTAATAATCTAAA
The DNA here is from genome assembly GCF_022655615.1 of Tachysurus fulvidraco. Taxonomy (NCBI): domain Eukaryota; kingdom Metazoa; phylum Chordata; class Actinopteri; order Siluriformes; family Bagridae; genus Tachysurus; species Tachysurus fulvidraco. The sequence goes on along the minus strand of NC_062521.1, from coordinate 7,402,434 downwards.
ACTAATAATAATGACTATATCAAGCTGAAAAAACAACAACAGCAACAACTTACATGCAAAACTTCCCCAGCAGTCTACACCTAGCCCCGCACTTATATCCAGGTGATAAATGACTATTAAATCATGTTAACATCTCTTAAAACTGAGTGCCTGGAAAAAAAAAACGCTTCAAAAACGCATGGATCTGCCCACACATTCTTCTGAACACAAAATCTGATCCAGACAACTCAGAAATATTAGATGTGTCACTGTGATAAGTATAAAACATCACAGGGGTGGTGATAAGAAAAAAGATAAGAAAAAAAATCGTACATATTAATTTAAATTGAAGGGTTTAAGTGTGCAAGAAAATGGCAAAAAAAAAGTGCTTTTGTTGTTTAGTGTCTCTCTATATCTCTCTCTCACACACACACACACACACACACACATACACACTTTGATGGGCATTTGTTAGAGCTGAAAAGGTTAAGATTTTTCCTATGAAACTGAGTGGGTTGTGTCGAGAACATGTTTGAGAGTCAAATTTCCCCCGAGTGTCACCAATATCATCTAAACCATCAGTTTCAAAATGACTTCAGAATTTATTTATATAAAAACAACTACAAGACACATTAACTTCATCCATATATCTAATTAAAAAACTCAACAATCTTGAGATTTCAAACACCTTCATTAGTTCCGTCGACTCCCTGAGGCTCAGATCAGCATTTTATCCGTTTTTTTTCTTCCTCTCTGTCACGAGGATCAGTTTGCTTCTTGCTTGTGTTTATGAAGCAGATTAAATATTACGATGAATGATGTTTGTTCTGAAGTCGATAAATCGAGATGGGAAATTTTTAAAGTCGTTTGAATCTCTTTTTTCATGATGAACCACCTTAAAAAAAAGAAAAGAAAAAAGAGTGAGATAAGAAAAAAAATTGTAATGGTTTAATTTGATGTCATGATATGACACACACACACACACACACACACACACACACACACACACACACACACACACACACACACACACACACACACACACAGTGAGCTGTTTTTAAAAAAAAAAAAAAAAACTAAATTAGTCATTTGAAGGTGACACCAGTGTGCAGAGGTGTGTTTGATGGCTCCGTGGTTAAGCGCAGACCCGCGGCGCCTCTTTTGTTCTACATGATCCTTCTTCATCAGGATCTTCACAATAACCATAGATTCCACACAAACTGCACAA